>NC_030421.2:21768886-21933886 GCF_001660625.3 Ictalurus punctatus
GCCATGCTCTCTTGTTTGCCGTAAAACGGTTGAGCACTGCCGTGTGTGTACGTGTCCTGTCGCAAAATGCGGTGAAAACTCCCACACGACATTAATAGTGTGATTAAGTCGATAATGCGACTAAAACAGGAGTATTCCACATGTCTTAATTAGATTTTTATTCACTTAAAGTATGACTTTAATCGGATTTAGGTCATTAAAAATCGCTGTTTACGTGGTAGTTTCTTAATCAGAGTATTGTCTTAATCGGGTTAATGTTGGATTATTGTTGTCCATGTAAACGCACTGAATGTGTGATTCTTATTAATCCTTCTATATTTTCAAACCAGAATTGGAAAGCAAACTGGCTTGATAGAACTAGGAGTTTCAGAAACCAATACAGGGATGGACAAGCGTCACTACTTGTGTGGCATACAAGTAACTTGACTTGTACTCATTTGTAGAGCAGAAATGAAAATCAAGCGCTTTTTACGCAAGCTTTGCACATGAGAAAATTACAAGCAACAACAGTCATCAGGACACTGACACAACACCAATGTAACACATTCAAAAGTCGGTGGAGCAGTGCGCATTTCATTCCCCAGTTCATCATCACTTGCAGGCACAGAATACTGAAACATTTTATACATTAAACATTAATTTGTTTTTATGTTTTCTAATGTGTGTCACACATCTAATGTGTAACACAGCCACATAATCACCACCTATCTTACTAATCCATGTCTTCATGCGGGATCCCACAGTCTGTATGAAACTATCTGTTGTTTCTTCCATAGTTAATTGGTAGAAAGAAAAAAAGCAAGAGTTTGCAACTGCATTTGAATGCTTTCTCTCACACCCATGCACAACTCGTGTGGTGATCAGTCGGAATCAACAGATCTAACCCTTTTAAACATTCCTCATGCGGCAATTAGATGTCGCATGAACGTCCTTTATATCCATTAGTCTTATAATAAGCTATAATTGTTATGCATCAAATTAAGCAATCAAAGTTTGACAAACCCTTCTTATGAACCAAATAACACATGAGCGATCTTTTGAGTTTAAAGTCATAAGGATGCTCAATGTTTTATTTTAATAAACAGATTTTCAAAACAGTAGTACTGAAAAAACACTGGCTTCAAAATGATCAGCGAACCAGGAATTATATACAAGGAAAATAATCATTTTATATACCAGGAAAATAACAACCTCTAATGGTCATTTTTAAAATGTGACATCCCCAAAATCAATAAAACAATTTTGTGATTTTGTGCAATTTTGTGATTCTGGTTGGATGCAATATACTCATGCAGCCTCTTCCTGGAAATGTTTCAACTGTTCCAGTAGGGCTGCTCGATTATGGCAAATATCATAATCAGGATTATCTTGGTCAATATCGAGATTTGATTATTAAACACAATTACTCATTGACTTTGGAAACATCATGCATTCATTGAAAAAAATTTTTTAAACAAATAAAAATTTTATGCTTTATTGTATTTTTAACAGTGTATTTCCTTGAATATAATTCACCTAAAGGAAAAAAAGTAAAACAAAATGAAATATATAAATAAATATATACACTTAAATAATGGAATGCTAAAAATAAATTAGATCACTATGCCTTTACGTGTACTTTCCTTACTTATTCGAGCTATGGATAGCTTCTTACATTAGTTTTTTTAATGCCTTTGCACGAAATGTCAGCGCTTTCCACATCTCTTTTTACTGTATTGATGTCTCCCTTGTAAGCTAGTGGAGCACACCACATGACGCATTTTGGCGAATCGCATCGCCAGAAAAGAACTTTAATGAAATTCTGTCTCCTGGCTTATATCAGCCTGTAGTTTCTCACTATTAGTGAGCTCTAGAAAGAAAATGAGCGTATTTAGATCAGCTGTTATGACACTAGAGGAAATGAGCCCAATGATGCCAAATATTTCTTTTTGTTCCACATCGAACTCCTCGAAACCAAATTGTTTCCAAACGGCTGAAATGGTTTTATCTTTCTTGTCGACCAAAGGCTCTCTTTCTGTCATCTTGGCTCGAGCTGAGCTAAAAACGCCACAGCCTGGCGGGGAGTGAGTTTGACCTCATAGGGAGGGGCGAAAGCGCACCACTGTAAAGAAAAATGGCACACGGGACCATTGGAAAAACGAGAACATTGCGAAAAAGAATGGGGCACAATAATCATTTCATCTTGATTATTTTGTTTCCATAATCATCGGAGACCATAATCGAAATCAAAAACTTTATTAAATTGCACAACCCTATGTTCCAGATTTTTGGTTTTGTTTCATTATCACGGGCCTGACTACGCCTAACGGTATTTTTAATTGCTTATGTGTTTTAAGAATCCTTTACAATAATTTTGTGTGTGGTAAGTGCTTCCCGAGTAGTGATGAATGAAGACTTAAAACATTGACATTTCTCTTGAATATGAGGCCAGTAATTCTGGAGAACAGCACTGCAAGTACTTTAAGGAATATTATACAAAATATTATACTCGTACATTATAAAACCCAATTATCTTTTCAGATGTTATCTGGAGATCCTAGGTATCCTGGAGATACCTAGGTATCCATGTCTCAATGCAGAAAGCACCTTTCTTTTGGATTCTGACACAGATAAAAAGATAAAAAGCTGCTCTAACCTGGATAGTCTGGCAGGCATGGCTGCCATTATTGGTGAGGATTGCGGATACAGCCTGTAGGGTTTTCCCAGTGTCTCCCCAGGCCACCACCAAGCTGAACAGACAGGCACAGGATAGAGCGGTCAGAGCCTGACCAGTGGGGTCATTCATTCCTGTACTGCGCACTGTGGTCTCCAGGAGCAGGTGGAACAGAGATTCTGTACAGACAAGAACACAAAATTTATTTTTGCGCACACGTGTGTGTGTGTGTGTGAGTGAGAGACAGAGAAAAAGAGAGAGAGAGAGAGAGAGAGAGAGAGAGAGAGAGAGAGAGAGAGAGCGAGCGAGATGGAGAAAGACAGACAGAGAGACACACACCAAAAATTCCCACGTAATAATAGAGAAAAGTTAATACTTACCCAGCACATCTGGAGGTTCTGTCTGGAAGCTCTCAGGCTGTTGTCCCTGCAGCATGTCCAGCAGCGCCTGCAGGCTCCTCAGACACAGCGAGGGGTGTGAGAACCGTGTCTCCTTAATAAGCTCAAACACTCCACACAGCCCAATACCAATGATCTGACAAAAACAAGAAGAAACTATGAATTACTTCTCTGCTAAAGCATTTATAAACATATACACCATGGATTTCCCTAACATAGAAAGGCTTAAGTACAGCAGTTAAGCGTTTTTTTGCAGAGCACCTTAAGCCGAATGAATATAAAAAGGCATTTATGCGACACATCAGAATAAATATAAAAACAGCGGTGAGCGTTCTATACACTGACAAAAAAAATTTTAAAAACGGAGGTGGCTTGATCTCTTGAAGGTGTTGCTCATCACCAACCTAATCATCCAGCTGATTGGATATTTCTCTGTTCCATCAACTCGGGATGGTAGTTATAACCAGTGAATACATCGTATTGTGTCAAGACACCACTGTATTGTATTTTAAGATTTGCTAACTTGAGCTAAGATCAACAATCTCAGCCCTCACTCCACAGTTTGTGCGTGAAAGTGCAGTGATGAAAAAGCCAACTCATTTGCTTGTTGCGTTGGTTTCTGTTCATATAGCAACTAGGCAGGTGGCCTGTTTCTATGTGATGCTAAATAAATCTATAATAATAAAGTAACATTAGGTTTGCAGTAGGGTCTTATCAACACTATTGTGATCCACGTACCTTGGGTAGTTTGACAGCAGGTTCACGGTACTCCTCCTCCTCCTCGCTGTCTGAGTCACCACTCTGCACAGAGTTGCGGGACGCCAGGGCCAGGGAGGTCTCCTTCTGCTGCCAGTCCAGTACACACCGCCGAACATTACAGTATACATTAAACGCAGATGGATTACTGTGCAGCTTGATGTCTGGAACTAGAAAGGCCCCATCCAGATTCTCTGTCTGCAAGAGAGAGTGAGAGCGAGAGAGAGAGAAAAGAGAGGGGGTGGGGGAGAGAGGCTGTGTGAGATGGGTTATATATATTGAAAGTCATGAATAAGACATGTAGCACAGTGATGAAAGAGGATTTCATCTATTTCTCATTGGTATAGCAAATATAACTAAACCTATTAGTCAGTCAATATACAGTGTCACTATGTAAGATATATACGCCCCACACCAGCAGTGCAAAAGAGACTAACTAAATCTAGATCAAAATCTAGATGACACATGATGCACAGGCTGACCTAAGCATTGCAAACAATCTGTACAGAAGATAACTTAGGGCCTTATTAAAATTCTGTTTAAAATCAGGGTTTTGTAAATTATTGTTATAAATGGTCTGCACTTATATAGCGCTTTTATCCATGACACTGTGTCTCATTCACCCATTCACACTCACATACCAATGGTAACAGAGCTGCCATGCAAGGTGCTAGCTTGCCATCGGGAGCAACTAGGAGTTCAGTGTCTTGCTCAAGGACACTTCGGCATGTGGAGTCATGTGGGCCGGGAATCGAACCGCCAACCCTACGATTAGTGGACAACCTGCTCAACCACCTGAGCCACAACCTCTCGCGTTTCATTCAGAAAGGCATATGATTTGTGAAATGCAGGATTTCAGCAGGATGGATTTTATTCAAATACAAGAAATCTGATTTTTCCATCTTCTACTTTTCCCAATCACATTCAAGCCTAATTTGTATGTGGTTTCAAATCGCAACTGGGCACTGCAGAGTGGCGCAACTCTTGGATTCCGAGGGACGGCATTCTCTCTCTCCCTCCCCTATCAAGAGTGTTTGCAATATGCGACTCAGAGTTCATGTGGCCAGAGTTCATTCAGAGCATTATCAAAGCCGGACTGAGCAGACAAACAAAACCTGTTCATAAATTGACCCTACAAAGTTTCTACGTTGATGAAAAAATACAAACAATATTTTAGCCCGGCTTCCTCAGTTGCACATATTGAGTACACATTTGTGTAAATTAGGCAGCTTTCAATCATTCTGTCTGCAGCACTAACTTTAATACAATAAAACTTTATCATACAGATTAAAGATTATCATGAGCTGCTAAATAATCCTGTTGGCATTTTAGTGATAATTATAGCAATCCTGCATGCAGGTGTAATCCCACTGTTTCGCAGATATCTACCTCAAAGGAAATGTAAATGAGTGGTGGTGCTGGGATTCCCTTAACAGTATCAAGGCAAACTCTGCACTCTGAACCTTCCCAACAAGCCAGGAGAAGTGAAGAAAGAATGTCACTGTAGTGCATTGTGTAGTATAAACTTCATGTGTATAGGTCTAGTCTTTTTGTCTTTGTCAATAATACACATTTGTCCAGCATGAACTATTTATCAGCATAAACTGTAATGAATACTGCTAATACACACGAAATGCAAGACCAAATGACTTTTAATCTGTACAACATAATAAAGTCTACAGAGAATTTTAAAACAAAACACACCAACATGGCATCCTAGACCTACATTCTCCATCACAGAGACTGTTATGAAAAGTCTGACCGATAGCTAGTAAAGATACATTAATCAACACAAAACTGGGTAACTGAAGCAGCTTTTAATCGAACCACAGCACACATGGGCTCTGAACTAGTGATTGGGATAAACATTCAAAAAAAAATCTGCTTATCTGTCAACCACATATCCTGAGGCAAATACATCCAGATTAATTAACCATGTACCATTCTCATGCCTCATTTGCCTTCATAGAAATATCAAGTAAATGTACAGTGGATATAAAAAGTCTACATACTGTTATTAAAATTGCAGGTTTTTGGGATGTAAAAAAAATAAATAAACGAGGATAATTTAAGGCAGGTCTTTTTCCCAACTTTTGGCAATTTTATTCCATTCCTTCCTTGCAAACATACTCCAGACCTATCAAATTACAAGGGGATCTCCTGTGCACAGCCCTCTTCAAGTATTCCACAGGTATTCAACAGGATTTAGTTCTGGGATCTGACTTGGATTTGTGCTTTATCCATAATTCCCTGTATCTTGAATAGCCCATGGTCCCACACAAAGAGAAGCAGCCTCATAGTTCACATGCTGCCACCACCATGTTTTACCTTGGGTATGGTGTTCTTTGGATAATAAGCTGGGTTTTTTTTTTTCATGTAATTCATATTCAAGTGATACATTTTCCATATGATTATTACGTATGATTCATTTACATGTGATTCATTTACTAATTTGCTTCTCTTTAAATCCAGGTTTAGACTGCGATATTACAAAGGTCATTCCAGATTATTACTTGCTACACTGTATGAGATAACCCCAGTAAAATTGCCTGAATTCTAGAATATAATTTGATCACCATGTTAGGTTTAAATCCTCTAAAAACAGATTCGCAATTAAATAACATTACATCCTTCAAAGCATTGGCATGTTCTGCTTACTCTCACAATCCTCCAAACTCCCACACCCAAAGTCTCCATAAACAAATGAGACAGCAGTGTATCCTACAAAAACCGAACGTTGTCCACAATGTGAAAACAACTCTGAGAGTAAGCTGGACTAACCAACAAAATTTTAAGAGGAGTAAGTCCACAAAATCTAGGCGAAGTAATGCAACTACAATATCTTCAATAAGAATCCGAATTCTGTAGAGCTGGAAGGCCGAGTGCAAAAAAATTAAAATAAAAGAAGAGCGAAAAAGACTCCGCTGTGTAGGTGATGCAGTTCAACCCGATATCAAGAGTTTAACATAGTCTCCTGCTGAAATAAAGTCCTTCTGAACACCATTATATGTAATGCGAAGCTGAGCCAGGTGAAGTATTCCATAGCGAGCGCCCTCAATACCACGAAGTTGATGCCGAACCTCGTTAAACGCGGCCCGGGCCCGGGCTGTCTTGGCTGTGTAATCAGGGGAAAAACGGAGATGGTCAAATCCCTCACTTTAATCCGCTGGATCTCTCTCGCACGGCATAAAATGTCAACACCGTTACTGTGATAGTGGAATCTGCACACAATAGCTCGTGGTCGTTCACCAGGCTTGGGCTTCGGCTGAAGGGTCCGGTGGGACCAGTCCAAAACCGGCTCCTTCTCCAGACCAGACACCTCTTTTAACAAGGCCGCTACAGCAGCAGTTGTACAGGTGTCAGGGCCCTCTGGAACTCCCACTAGCCTAACGTTATTGCGCCGTGACCCCGACTCCAATTCCTCACATTTATTCTCCAATTGAGTCACAGTCGCAGTGAGAGACTCAATAGTAGTCTTCATATGAAGTCTTCATATGTCATCGGTGCAACCGGAGAGAGCGTGCTCCATTTCCCCAACAGTACCTTTCAGTGTTGATATGGTAGCCTCGACAGAAACTTTATCACTAGCCAGCTGTGTCTTCACGGCCTGCAGGTCAAGCTGGATAGTAGAGAGCGCACCCCCGAGAGTCTCCTGGAGCTTCTGGAGCTCCTTTTTAAAAATATCGGCGATGTCCTTCCTCAGTCAAGCCAGCAGCTCAAGCCTGAGTGTGGCGAAGTCAGGGTCACCGCTCGGCGACGCGGATACAGGGGGAGAAGGGGACTCACTCACGGCGCGCACACTTGGCCTCAGTCGTTTCTGAATGCTACCACGGGTTTTCGTGTTCTTTCCAGACATTTTAACATACTACAAAGTTAAAATTGCAAACAAGGAAACAGTAGAAAAAGTCAAAATATATTGTATGACCGAAAAGCACTAAATGAATTATAATTTTAATCGAAATCAGCAGGAGCCTCCAACTTCGTGTCCTACTCCATCGAATTCCCAATAAGCTGTTTTTTGCGCCAAACATATTTTTTAGAATTATGCTTAAAAAGATGTATCTTGGTCTCATCTGATCATAACTCATTTTACCACATGGTTTGGGATTATTTAGTCATGCTTGGAAGTTTTTTCTTTTTTTTTTTTCCTTCTTTTTTTAACCCCATCCAGTGAGCAGTACTTGCCAGATATTCCTGCAGCTCGTTTAATGCTGCTGTAGGTCTTTTGGCAGCCTCCATGACAGGTTATTCCTTTTGTCCTTTCATCAATTTTGGCGGTACATCCCGTTCTTGGCGATGTCACTGTGGTGACACATTTTCTCCAATTGGTGATGTCCTTCAGTGTTCCATGGTACATCGAGTGTTTTAGAAATTCTTTTAGTACTTTAGTGTTTTAGTACTTCTCACCTGATCAATACATTTCTACAAAGACACCCCTTACATGCTTTGTAAGCGCTTTGCAAACCATAGCAGTCAGATGAAACCAAGAAATCAACAAGAAAATCCTACCGAAAAAGTTTATATCTTTATTGGGGGCTAATCAGAATCACCTCACTGATGGCAGGTGTAAGATAATTACTTTTGAACATGTGATTGGTTAATTCTGACCACAGTCACATGCTCCATAAATAAAAGGGTATGTTTTTCCTTTTCCCCCTTAAAACACGTCTATTTTTTCACTTGAATTTTGTTGGCTGCTATATCACATTAAAGATATCTCAGCCTAATTTTCATAGAATCCTGCAAATTTCACAGTTTATCTACATAAATCTCCAAGCAGAAACATTAAGTAATGGTAAAAAAAAAATGGTATTGTAACACTATGCACAACAGGAACCATTCCCATTCACTGGGAAAAATAAATGTGATGCATGAAGGATATCCAAACACAGGCAGGAATTGCCCTCCAAAGACTGGTGTTCAGTTCAGGATGTGAAGAACGCTGTTGCTGTGGAGACGTGCAACACGGGTCGTCTAGCAACAGCCAATCGTGACCCAGCCACTCCCCAAATCTCCTCCATGTGAGCAAGTGTTTACTGGCATGTACTCAGCTCTAACAGCCTAATAAAATAGTATTCCTGGCATTGCAAATACAAAGGCTATACATGGATTAATATCTGTTAATGATGTTAAATCACTGATCCGGAAGTGATGACCTGTACCTCAAAACCCTTAAGCACAACTGTCACTATCAATACCCACTGGTATGAAACTGTCTGAGTAATGCTTAAGAAAATGACTACTCTGAACAATTTATTTACCAGCAAAAACTAAACCGTTGAACATTTTTTACCAAAACATTATCTGATCTAATCTCAAAACCTTACGACTTGACAGTACAAGTCATGTGCCGTGAGATCACTTTAAACTAAGACATGGCTTATTTGATTTACAAGCCTTTAACACGCATTACTGTTCCTGTCTCTCTGAAACAAACATGGTTGTGTGTCTGACAGAAGCTAGTTAGACAATAGCCTCATACACGTACAGATTTAAGGTGTCAGGTAGAGGTGTGAGGCATGCCTATATAATAGGGAAACTGTAATAAATAAATCAGCTTCAGATCCTGTTTATACCCCAATAGAGAAAGACTATAAAGGAAATTCTTGTATTTGCCTTCACACTTCGTCCGTAGTTACACATCGTCCCTGGAGGTTAAAAAAAAAAAGAGAGTAAAACAGAATGTATGTCAAAAGGATACGCACAAGTATTTGAATACCCTTTGACACATCAGCATTCAAATACTGGAATCACCGTCCAGGCATTGATTATGACCTAAATCTCAATTTGGTCAGTTGTCAATTCCCCTCTACAAGCTAACTCTCCCCTATCCCAAGCTACCAATCGGGGACACCTGAAGCCAGCACGTTTTTTCAAACTGCTGCTCATGCTACGTCACAGGGAGCTGAACACACTTGGGGGAGAGCGTCATCTACACTCTTCTGCATACATAAACCCCGACACCAATGATTGTCTAGTGCCATTCAGGGAAGAGCGAGTACGCCATCCTTCCCATCCAGAAAACCGTCTTGGACTCCAGTCATAGACTGCTGTTGCATCTTCGGGATTCAAACTCATGATCTCCTGACAATAGGGCAAACGCTTTTCTGTTGCACCACTCCAGAGCCATATTAGCCAATATTTTGATACGAGTTTTTACTGTTATGAGGGTTAGGGACATAAACTGTCATATATTGAAGCCTGAGGGATAAAACAGACATAATTCATTTCCATTAACATTTAGCACAGACCTTTCACCTGTTTCATGTACGTCAAGCTTGCAGATTAAACCCATTTAACACCCTAAGCGAACACTGCATGAAGCATGACCCAACAGCAACACTATGCATTTAATTCTATACCAGCCAGGGTTCTCATGTTGAACATTCAATTATATTTCATTCATTGGTTTTAGTAAATATGAAGCCATTTTTCTATGTCTGGATGCACAAGTTACAATTACATAGGAACATTTTGCAAACAGTGAGAGTGCGACTTCAGTGGACTTTTAACTCTTCTACCGGCTCATTAGATTTGCATAAACATAATATCAGGTGAAAACCCACACCGCAGCCAAAAACACAACTAACAGCCAAGAACGGATGTCAATTTTCCTCAAGGTACTAGATTAGCACCTCCCGAGAATACACTCAACTGAGTAACCGAATTCTCTAAATGACTGAAATGCAGTGAAATCTGCTTCCGAATGTGTCTTTCTATGGTTGATTACCATATAATCGTTTCATGGTGTCCAGCATCAGATGACACTAAAAGAATGTGACAAAGGTGGGCATGCCAAGAATGTAGGTCACTGGAGTTGCAGTTTTAAAGTGGGCGTAACACGTGCTGTAAATTATTACATCAAATAATATATAACCAAAATGTACAACAAACAATCACCAAATGTGATGAGCTCACTGACAATAAAGTCTACTTGACCTGACTTCCCAGCACAGGCTCATGGTATTAGATGATTTCTGACACAAATATATCAGAAATTGTCTGATACTGATCTGCAGCTAATCCATTCTTGCATCCTAAAAAAAGCCTGACAGGCATGGGGCTTGGAAAGTGCATTTGAAACTACGATGATGTGCATGATCCATTGTGTGTGTGTGTATAACATCCTTCAGTAATTCACAGGAAAAAGAAAAGGAAAAAAAATTTACAATACATATCCATAAAAGTCACGACTACATATGGGTCCTGTAATAGTTTCTATTTTCTGTAATATTTCATCTAAAGTATCAAACAGATCCAACGTATTCTGCTCAAGCATCTCTATTTTTCCAGGAATGTGGGGTTCAGTACAAAATTGGTCTAATCTATGGAACTGGTTTAGTATCTTTAAATATTACCTTTGTTCTTGTTTTGACTTTTGATCTGATTTTTTGCCGCCTCTTCAGTTTCTTCTTAGTCAAAGCCTTCTTTCCCCTAAAATACAAAAAAAACAAACAGATTTACTTTTACTTTCACATACAGGAAACATAGTGTAAGAAAAGTTTTTTTCTTTTTAAATAACAGTCAACCAACAAATCTGCATGTTTAAATTTGTGTGAGTAAAACGCTTTAGAAATCCACAATACACTGATACACAGAATAACACACAATTAGAGGCACGTCGTTACATCTCATCAGTTTACATTAAGTATGCTTAGATGTGTAAAAATGCTCTGATGAATGCAAAAAAAGTGAATTTTGACAAATACTTTGTTCAACCTATTTACATGCAGTCAGTAAATATCTTTCTAAATGAATATCTTTGTAAATACATGACGTATGCACCTCGACAACTGATTTACAATTTTTAAACGTGCTTTTAAAAAAATCTTACACTGTCACCATTTTGTTGGTGATGCGGTGTTGAATTAACTCTCGGCAGTCTGTACAGGATTTCCCAGAGTTTTTTTTTGTTTTTGCAATTGTTGCGGACAAAAATGCTTGTTTTTTCTGCTGCTTTTTTTTTCCAAAATCTGAGTTTTTTGGTGGAAAAATACTTGAATCAGCGAACATACAATTGCATGAAATTGTATGCCTTTCGCAGTGATGTTTGTTGGTAAACAAACCTCTGTAGCTGTACTCATGTTTGAAGCACATGAATCAAAGAGGATTTTGACTGAATGTGCGTTGTGATGATGTCACGTGACTTGTCTGTAGAAAATCTGTGTTAGTTTTGAAATACAGCAAGCTGCTCCGAATATTGCAGAGTTTGCTTGATTTTGCGTTCATTTCTGCAATCACAAAACCTGGAGGGACTGCCTTCTGTTCTGTTCAGTACTTAGCAATGGATATAATGTCCATGGTGACTTTGGGCACCTGAGACAAATAATATTTGAAATGACCAACCTTGAAAACATGTTCAATTTTTGGAACAAAAAATCAATTACCGTCCTTAATAATAATAATAATAATAATAATAATAATAATATGAACATAACCTGTGATTTATTGGGGGGGCGGGGGGGTTGAGAATATGCACCATAATAAATTTGTCCTTTTTTTTTCCTTCAATACCGGGAGCCTAGAGTTTCAAGTTGAACTAAAAAATATTTAGTATGGATATAGTATAAAAATTTAAAACAGGTCATCTGAACAGAAAACAAAGCTCAAGTCAACAGAGTTAACTGCTTCTCTGACTGGTTACATTTGCGTATATGCAAGGATGTTGAAAAATAAAGCGATGGATTAAAGCTACACATTCAATCAATAGCTAAGCATACATTCAGTTGTGTTTAAAGCTGATAGCCTATTTAATATGCTGTTCACAAAACCACTTGAATTACCTGGTAACTACCAAAACCAGATAACAATCTATTATTACTGTGCATGTAAATGCACATCACTCATTGTAATATTAAGGACACGACGTTAAACTGACCTACATATTACTTATTCTTATTTGTTTTCCTAAAAAGCCTCTTTGAGAAGACCACTTGTGAGAAATGATGTCACGCACAGTAAATGGTCAACTTAATAAATGAATCCGACACTTAAAATATAGACAAATTTGGATAAGGAGTAAAACTTCTGAGCACTAGCACAGCCTGTCCTGGACGTTTCTGTTCATTTAAACGTGCTACGATAACAAATTCACTTGAACGGAATACGTTCATTTGCTTGGATGCCGTCACAGGGGCGATCCACTGTAGGTTTACTAGCTTACTGCCTGTTGCTCTTGTGCCAGGGTGATTTGCCATGCAAGTTCTCCTTAACAAGCTCTGAACGACTGGATGTCAACAAACACATTTGTATGTGGATGGTGAAGATGGACATCTCTTTCACCTAGAATGTTCTATTAAATGTCAGGATAACTGTCTGTTGTGATTATCCCAATATTGACAGAAATACCTGTTTATCTGCACGCATATCAGTCCGATGCATATCATTGAAAATGAGCCTAACTCATCTGAGATTCAGTTTCACGTGTACTAGCTTCTCAGCTTAGAAAACCCAGGCTGGCTTTTTAAATAACTGGAAACGGAATGATTGCAGATTAAAAAAAAAAAAAAAAAATGTTTTCAATTTGAAAGTGATATCGGAGCTCAGCTGCGATCAGATGCTGACATCCTCTTACTATCTGAAATTGCTCTCTGCTAGCTTCTGCTGAGAAAGTCATGCAAAACATATCCTAGGTGTGACCGAGGTGTGGTTTGAGCTTAAAGGAGTAGTTTAAGCTGTGCATGACCTATGTTATGACGTCCCTACTTAGACAGACAGCTGTTATCCTTACCCTGCCTTGTTTATCTCAGGAGCACACTAACCACCCTCCTCCCAAAGGAAGTGCAGGGGCAGTGCCGATATTTTAAAGTGTCCACTGGAACAATATCGGGCGTGTTGAACGTCACTGTATGTCGTGCATTCTTACATGTGAACGTATTTTGCATTACTAGGTTTTCTAAATACTCTAGCTGAATAGAGAAGGCATACCTAATGATATTATACAGTCGCAAAAGGTTAAAGAAGCTGAGTAAAGCCGGAGATGCAGCAGCGCTTAGGATGTGAACAGGGTGACGTAAGGCAAAAAGCTAGTTCAGCCTGCGCAGGCTAACCAATGAACAGGGCCTATGCGCATTACAAACAAGAACCCATGGGTCAGGGTTCATTATTACCCTTACATATGAATTAGATAACGCTTTTTCCTAAATAACTCCTCTCTCATGATAAACAGAAACGGCTTTACGCAGAAACTTGGCTTGTGTACTCTTATCTAACTGCATTCCAGTGATTACATTACGACAAGCTAGTCAGGCGCACCCATCAAATGTTCAGAGATTAAACACACGCACACAAATACGACTTTAATATTGTATTATTATCATCTTCATCTTTTAGATAATTTAATAAACCAAATTTGTCTTTCATTGCGATAATGTAACAACGCACGATTTGTGGTAACTTGCTAATATCGCGTCGGCTACACTGTCATCATTATGGTAATACCACAAATAGTTAACTAGCCAGCTAATTATCGAGGGAGTGCGAGATTATGTAGCTTCAGACTGAATAAAAACAAACCAAAGCATAATTTTTAGTAAGCCAGGACAGTGTTTAACACGAGACAGAGCAAATACTAGGCTAAAACATCCCTGTGTGCTAGGTTTTGCAGTATTTCTCATGCTAGCTAGCTTTTAAATTAACCGTTAGTGAACCAGGGGAGCTGCTAGCCTAGCACACTTGCTTGCTCCGTCTTGGTTTGTGCAAGGTTTCAATAACGCCAGCGCTATTTGTCATTATGTCAGCACACGCACTGCGTTTGTAATTAGTCTGAGTGTTTATCTGCTTAAAAAAAAAAAATACAAAAACAAACGCGAGCTAACATTGCTTAGCATAACATACGGAAGTTAGCGAACGTTAGCTAGTGCTAGCAACACAATGTTAGCTTATGTTGACTAGTCAGTTAGCCGTATAGATTGCTACGTGCTATGTTTAAGATCACTGTTGATATATAACTCACAGCTACAACACTGAACTCAACCACACATACCTGCCGAGGTTTATGCCTTGTTCTTTATCGCTGACAGCGCTTGTGTATATCCTCCTGTACTTCTCCGCCAAAGCTCGTCCCGACAGGAGCAGTTGGTATCGGCTCCGACAGTCCGGTTGGGACCCTGAGGTGGAACAGGAGCCCATCCCGGGTCCGGCAGAATTAAACTCGGCCCCAGCTCCGGGTAAAACCCTCACACCCAGCCCTATGGACGGGGACGAAGACAGAATCCCGCCGCCGGCTCCAGCTGCCGCAGCAGCAGCGCACATCATCGTTTTGGGGAACAATGCATATATATTACATCAATATGTCACTAGCTGGCGATCAATAGGTGCTTCAACCCGTCGTAAAGCGCACAGTAGGTTTCCCCCCATATATCCGCCACGGAAATGCAAACGAGTACAAGAGCAGTTTGCTAGATCCAGGATCTTCAATCCGGTAGTAATGTCGGCGAAACGCCGCTGGTGCAACTGCGAAATAAGCTTTCTCTCTTCTCTCACAACAGCGATTAAAGCCTGGCATGTGCAAAACAGCGTTTGAGGCCAAACCGAGCGTTCATCTTCTGACACTGAATTCTCTCAAACGCGTCAGATGACGTCGTCTGGGTTTTTTTTTTTTTTTTTGGTTGTTGTTGTTTTTGTTTATTCCTTGTAATTTTCTCGAGGTCAGCCAGGTAACAGCTCTAGCTGCGCTGCCATCTTAACTTCATCCTCCTCCTCCTGCTGCTTCTCAGTCAGAGACACGCCGGTGTTGTGTCGAACTCCGTTTCCCCATCGGGATAGGTTCCCCCGCCCGAACAGCGGAAAAAGCGCGCGTGCACGAAAAACTCGCGTCCGAAATGCTGTGCTCGTACCACTGAGGTACTATGGAAAGCCCTAAGGCTCAAAACTAACGTTTTGAACGACTTTATCTGTAGAATGTTGTATCCCAGGTGTGAAAGGCATATTTCATGACTGTCTAGTTATATTTTGAAAATAGGGTAACAATTTTTTTAATTGTTAGTAAAGTTTTCTATGTAATACTTTTGTGAACTTTGTTTCTTATTGAACGCAGGGGGAATCGTATCTGACAGTACCATCCCCAGGTGTCGGCATGTGTTTCCCCTGCTATGATGGACAAATACAGGGATAGCAGCCTGAAAATCACAGGACTTACCTGGTGTCTGTAAACAAGTCAACGGTACGAATTTGACAGAGGTATGAGCTTTCTTTAGTATTGAACACCGGGGGAACCGTGTCTGACAGCACCATTAACAGCTGTCGGGATGCGTTCCCCATACAATGACGGACAAATATAGGGATAACAAGCTAAAAAATAGGCAAGATTACTTGTTGTGGGTGAACAAGCCAGCAGTATGACACATGTATAAGCTTTCTTATTGAACAGTATCTGACAGTACCATTCTCAGCTGTCAGGATGTGCTCCCCCTTCTATTATGGACAAATTTTCTATGATGGAGGTGATGTTAAGACAAAGATAAAAGCTAAAACTTGTATGATATTGTTTTTATCTTCAATTTCTTTGGACCTTTTCTCAGTAAATTGCTGTGAAAGTGTACTTGTTGGTACAGAAATCCATCAGATTTAGTTTACTCTAAACAGCTGAACTAAAGTGGAGCTCTTTTGTGGTCAAATCACACAACTGCATTTATAAAAAAAAAAAAAATTAATCATAACAATACTACTACTACTAATAATAATAAACTGTACTAAGGGAAAAAATATGTCCAGGTATTGTGACTTTTGAGAACGGTTGAATATTTAGCCCAGAAAATCACAGTCATATGTGAGTGAGCACACGTTTCTTCCAGAAGTCTATAATATTCCAAATGAAAACTCTCACAAATATAACATTATTTATTGATAGAAATAACAGTAGGTGTTTGTGTTAATAAAGACATTAAAAATGCCATTTTCAAACACCCCATTTTAAAATAGAACTAGACAGGCATGAAATATGCCTTTCACTTCTGGAATACAATGTTCTATAGATCGAAGTCTTTAAAAACGCTGTTTTTGAGCCTTAGGGCTTTCCATACTACCTCAGTGGTACGAGCACAGCATTTCGGTGGCGAGTTTTTCGTGCACGCGCGTTTTCCCCCCTTTTTTTTCGGCGGCCGACCTATCCAGATGGGGAAACGGAGTTTGACACAACACCTGTTTACGCTCACACCCATTTAGCCTCACCACACCACATCACCGCGGAGTGCACGGCACGGACGTGATACTAGCAATTTCTGCAAAATAAAAAACATTCCACGCCTTTTTGTTTCCCTTCTTTGCTTCGCTCGAGTCTAATAATCCAATAATAAAGCTTATAAATAACGTCTAACTCAATAATGGCTCCAGTAGCTACACAGTGTGCACGAGTAGCTTTAACGAAGTACCCATTACACTATTTTAAAAATCCCTTTTTCAAATCATTTATTCAATGTTATTTAATTATTCAGTTTATCCACCTACTCAACGAGTGCTTGTGCCACTATATATTCATTATGTTTTTAATTGGACCAGCTTTGTAAAGGGTTCTATGGAAATCCTCTGTTATAAAGTTTCTTTTAAGGATTCCCACAAATGTTTAATGTTTCCTATCCCTTCATAAGGCATACAAATGACCAGTGTGAGATGGTTTTGGAAATGAAGCTCAAACTCAAATCAAGCAAGTGAAACACTTTTTTTCTACATCACACTGTATGGACTTAATTGCAATTATAATTAAAATTAGTCAACAAAAAGCGCACTGTGGTTTAGCACGTTCGCCTCAAACGTCCACGGTCGGGGGTTCGATTGCCACCGCTGCCCTGTGTGTGTTGAGTTTGCATCTTCTCCCCGTGCTGTGGGGGTTTCCTCTGGGTACTCCAGTTTCTTCCTCCAGCCTAAAGACATGCATGGTAGGCTGATTGGCATGTCCAAAGTGTCCGTAGTGTGTGAATGTGTGTGATTGTCCCCTGCGACGGATTGGCACCCCGTCTAGGGTGTACCCCGCCTTCTGCCCGATGCTCCCTGAGCCAGGCTCCAGGTTCCCTGTGACCCTGTAGGATAAGCGGTACAGAAAATGGATGGATGGATGGATCAGTCACTAAAAGCCTGTTTAGTATAAGAATTGTGTGAGTATTAGCTCCTAATTGACCTTCACTACACTAACAGTAATGACCACATATAAAGATGTTAAATTAAGAAATTTAGAGATTCACATAGAGACTTCTGCTACATTGATGCAGGCCATGGGGGGAAAGGGTTATTTGTTTATTTATTTATTTTTATATTCAAAAACAAATGATGAGATTAGCATTTGGAATGTGAAAAATATAGAACATAAAATAGAGCAGCCTGGTTATTTAGTGTGGCATATGCAGAAAGGAAACAATAAGCATACAGCATGATTTAGTGGAAAAACAAGTGAGCTTACTCTCCTCTTGTTTGATGCATATGCAGAAGAGAATTTTTCATCAGTGAAAGCCTCACCCATCACACAATCAACCCTCTCCGATCCTGAGCGACTAGTGGAAACTTGAAAGCAAAGCAACACCGACATCTGCAGTTCAAAGTAGCTAAGTGCAATGACTCAGAGAGAATCCGAGTGAAAAATGTTAATTACGACTTATTAAAACGAGAGGAAAACATGGCAATATCTCAGTTGACTGAAAGACATTTCCAACTTCTGAATGTGATGAGCTGTAGATATTACAGAAACACAATTTGCATGCACCATAGACTACCATTGAGGTACATACAAGGTAAAAATGCACAATGTAATAAAAATAAGTCTTCTGAAGAATATGAGGACTGACTCTGAGAACCCTACTGCAGAAAGATGGGGATAAACAAAATACAAGACATGACAGCCTCCTAACCCAAGAGCGGACAGCCAGCCTGGTGCTGCATTACTCAGTCAAGGTGCCAGAGGGATTAGGATAATGTTTAAGAACTATTCAGGCCTACTGTATGGCAATGACCAATTATATTTACTCCACGCTTTTCACTTTGTCGACATGCCCATCGAGGAGCTTTTGCAATTGTGTCTGCTACAGAAGAGTCAGAATTACTCAACTAACCCCAATTAGCTTAAACTTTTCACACCAATTATGGCCTGAGTCTGAAAGCCACTGTTCAGGCAAAGACATGCAATTATCAAAGGGGACCTAATTAAAAATTCAGTCAAGGTGTATAGTCTTGTACTTGTATTGATATAATTCATCAACCTGTTCACCAGTGTTATGAGCTGACATGCACATATTCAGCATTTCTGTTACCTTCTGTGGGAACATTCACTCACTCACTCGCTTATCCTGGCTTGTGTCTTGGTGGATCCGGAGCCTATCCAGGGAACACTAGTGATACACTGAGGCTACACTCTGGATAAGAAGCTAGTCCATCGCAGGGCATATGGGAAAGTTGTAACTGCATTGTAACTCTTTTGTTTTTAAAGCCATGTTAAAGGTACTCTAGTAACACCTGAATAATAAGATGAGATGTAAACTCACTCTCTTTCACGCACTTTCAGTAAGCACTTTATCCTGATCAGGGTCGTGGTGGATTCGGAGTCTATCCCAGAAACACTGGACTTAACACAGAAATACATCCTGGATGGGATGCCAGTCCATTTCACGGCACTAGGACCCACACATTCATATACTGATTCACACCTAGGGGTGTTGAAGAAAATCTCTCCAATCTAAATCAAGAACCTACGGAGACAAGCGGTTCTAGATGTCAAAAGATGTCAAAAGAGTCAAACAAAGCTGAGACCTCCATAGATAGTTTGTATGTATACAATCATTTCACAAGCCTTTATACTCTCCTGAAATAATGATCTCTTTCAGCCGGGATTTACCCCCTTGCTCTTTTAGTCACACCTCGAGCTTTCGCCACAATTTACACATTCTGGTCATGTGTTGTTTATAATTGTGGCGCAAGCTCAGTCAACTTATTTTCTTAAAAGGTTCAATTGTTGATTGAGCTCCCCTTTACCCTGATTCTACATCTTTGGCTGTATTGTCAGTATTAACACTCCACCAATCATCCTTAGACCAAGTTACTCCTAGGCCTTTGATGCAAACACAAACATTTACTTATTTAATGCAATTCTATGGATACAGCTTCTTAATCACGTGCTTAAATTCTGATACACTCGTGATCTACTTATTTAGTCAGCTTTAGGCTTTTCATACTGTCTGCACTTACATTTTCATGACTAAAACAAACCCAAGGTTGTCTTTAGGTTTGTGATGGACACAAAACATTTCTTATTGATTAATTCGCCTTTTGATTGAATTGGACGGATTATACAGTAGTTATAACAAGTTTTTAATCAGAAAATACTCTATAGGGGTAATATATTGTGGCCAATACACCTACTTGCATGTTTTTGGGACATGGACACAGGGGGAACATGCAAAACATCACACAGACATGGGACCCTGGAACTTGGAGGCAGAAACGATTCCCACTGTGCCACTTCACCATGCTGCAACAAAACTATTTGATTGCTTCTGTTATATATATATATATATATATATATATATATATATATATATATATATATATATATATATATATATATATATATATAATTATTATTATTATTATTATTATTATTATTATTATTATTAATATTATTATTATTATTATTTTAAATTATATTTTAGGGCCAGTGTGGCTGCAGATTTGCATCCCAACCAAACAGAAGCCAGACCTGATTCCACCTGTGACTGAAAACCTGCAGCCACACCAGCCCTTTGAAGATAAAAAAGGACATCCCTGTTTTAGAACAAAGATTGGATGACATGCAGAAGTATTTCATATAACACAATTTAGAATATATGCTTAATGCCAATAATACAAACTACAAAACACCAATACATCCTTATGTCCTTTATTCTTTCTGTAGTTGTCAAATAGTTGTAAAATTTTCTGTAACATTTTTTTCTTTTCATATGGATTTTTGTCAGAAAGGCACCATCACACCCAACAAGAGGTCATATTTTAGTGCTTGGAATCTGTCACAAATCTCTGAATTTTTTCTTTTACTCCTATTTCCCATTAGCCAAGAGAAACTAATATATTCTCAGACACTCAAATATCTGTATTGAAAAAAAATACACACGTAAATATCTTCATTAACATTTTTGACAGAATGTTTATGGAGAGTAAAGATTACAATACTCTTCTAGATATGAATTAAAGAGACATTAATCTTAGTCAGGAGCAAAGGTTAATAAGAGGCCGTTGTGGTGGAAAGAGATAAGAAGCAACATTACATAAGACGTTAGGTTGACGTTCAGGTCTTTTTTAAAAGGTGGCTGATGTTATGTCGGCTTTAGTTACGTTTGAGTATAAAGTTTAAGATATTTCAAACAGTAGTAGTCAGTTTATATAAAGGTTATATAAAGGTGTATGAGATACCGATTTAAATCCTACATTTTAGGATTGTAGGAACACATTGTAGGAACACTCACAGAGCAGTTCAAAGGTTACAGCAGCAGAAAAAATACTCCATTTTCACTTATTCATGCTTTCTTGAAAGCAAAAAACCCCACACTGTTATAATGCTTCTCTGACAGTGTGTTTATATGTCCACTAATGTGACATTTTCAGGTGTTAACATTAGAATAATGGGGTTTTGAATGCTCAAGTGCAAGAAAGTGTCAAATAGTTTTCATGACTCAGTGCTTAAGAATGTCTCACCCTTTAAAAAGTTTCGACCTCTCCTGACCTATCCTGGGCTCACGTTTACTGAATCACCTGCCACACATGAACACCTTACTAATTATAGGTTGAGAAATATGTGCATTGTTTAGCATTCAGGTTGAGGGACTGGTTTGTGTACAGTGTAAAGCCACACCTTTCAGGTATCCTCCCAGGAGTTGTTAGCAAGTGAAATTCAGTAGAGGAAAGCTCGGGAAACTTATTCACATTACAGCACCAGCCA
Organism: Ictalurus punctatus; assembly: GCF_001660625.3. Lineage (NCBI taxonomy): Eukaryota > Metazoa > Chordata > Actinopteri > Siluriformes > Ictaluridae > Ictalurus > Ictalurus punctatus. Next base: position 21,790,608 of record NC_030421.2, read on the forward strand.
CTGACACACTAAGGTAAGTAGACTCTCATCCATCTCATTCATCTCAATCCATTATTTATTTTTTTCATTATGATGTAAAATACTGCATTATATAAATTTTCAGAAGGCTTCTACTTGGAATATTTTATGAAAGGGAAACCTTCTGTCATAAAATATGACGTAGATCCTTAAAGGATTCCCACAAAGCAAAAAAATTCTTTAAAGTTCTATGTACTTTCATAAGATGTGAAAGTCTGAAATATTGAACGACAGAAATATTTTGTTGTTGTAATACTATATTGTGGTTTCATTGAATATTATGTTGAGTTCTTGTCTTACAGAATCTGATGGATGTTGTGATAGGGATACATAATATAATAATGTAATAGGGGTAAAACAGTAGATGAATCTGCTGTTGCTCTGTGTGTGTAGTGATAAAGGAAAAGTTCAAACGTCTTTGCTTTGAATACATTTCTAATTACGAAACTGCAGAAATATTTCATTTCTGTCCGGGATCGTGTATATTAGCCAGGTTCTGTGGGAATGCTGCATTTCATAATTCATAACCTGAGAGAATGAGATTTCTCCTGTGGAAATAAATGAATAAATATTTTATGGAAACCTTCCCTTGCATTGATTTGTCATTCATATGAGAAGTGATTGGCCTTAAATTAGAAGACAAGTGAAGGAAGTATAGCACAAAAAGTTAAAAATACTCAAAATGCTTACAGGCCACACTTGAACAATATTTACAATGAAATTTAAATCATATTAACATTGAACTTTAAGCAAATATCAATTTGTTTTTGCATTTCTCAAGTTTCTGTTCATTTTCTGTTTGCATAAATTACAGTTAAATTACAGTTTTGGTATGGATATGACATCCGTGGTGATGACATGGTTTAAAACACATAAATCATCTTGTGATGAAAATTGGCTAATTGCAAAAACACAAGGATTGTATTTGCCCTTATGACAAGCTTTTCAAGGATCTAGGACAGGGGCCTACTGCACTGTACGTGTTCAGTGTTTGATCTTGTAAAGATCATACACTGTATGTGTGTGTTATTATTAAATGGTAGGAAACATTGCTTCGCTTCAGATGCCAGGGACATGTTTGTGTAGGGTGTGTCTGATGAGGATCAAGACAGACAAGTTTTCTTTGCTGAAAAGAATGTATCAGAAGTTAAAAAATGAAGAATGAAACCTTATTAACAGATATGAGACCAGTATAATACTATCTTTTATGGTGTGGTGAAATCTGAGGTGCTCATTGTTACAAAACATTGGCATTGAGGTGTGGTTTCATAGACCAAAACTGCAGCACGATCTTATCTTGTCTTTTGATTTGGTTGGAAATTTTAGATGGCATCCACTGTCTATTATAAAATGTCAATATTTTATATTTTTCTTTCAGGGCACTAGCATAAACCATGACTTCCACCCTGAACAGGAAAACATATACCGAGACATGTAAGACCATGTGTTATGTGTACAGTAGTGCTGTATGTCATGCTTATAACCAAACGCAGTCATAGTCTTCATTCATGTCAGAGAATCAATGTACTAGCATCTTGTTCAATGTCACTACTACTATTGTACATTAGAGGAACTAAATGTTCACTGGGAGCTGGTTATGGAGAACAAGGACAGGAAAATAATTACAACCCCAATTCCGAAAAAAGTTGGGACAGTATGGAAAATGCTATTAAGAACAAAGAGGAATGATTTGTAAATGTATTTTGACTTGCATATAAATAAAAACAAGTATAAAGACAAGGTATTTGATGTTTTACCTAATCAACTGCATAGTTGTTTTTTTTAATTTTGAAATTGATGGATGCAACACATTCCAAAGAGGTTGGGACAAGGGCAATTTAGGACTAATAACAATGTGAAAATTTGAAATAAGAAAGTGATGTGAAACAGGTGGGGAAATCATCTAATCATCTAAGGAGCCTCCAAAAAAGGCCTAGTTCTTCAAGAGCAAGGATGCCTTGAGGCTTGTCAATCTGCCAACAGGTGTGTCAGCAAATATTCCAACACTTTGAGAACAACATTCCACAAAGACTAATCGGTAGGATTTTGGGCATTTCACCTTCTACTTAAGTTAAAGATTCTATAAGTTTCTACTATAATCAAAAGATTCAAGGAATCCGGTCAAATCTCAGTGTGTAAAGGGCCGAAAACCACTTCTGAATGTGTGTGATCTCCGATCCCTCAGACATCGCTGTCTTAAAAACCGTCACAGGTCTATAATGGATATCCTGTCATGGGCTCGAGAATACTTTGGTAAACCTTTGTCTGCCAACACCATTCGCCACTGCATCCACAGATGCAAGTTAAGGCTTTACTATGCAAATACCAAAGCAGAAGCCAAACATCAACACTGTCCAGAGTGTCAGCGCCACTGACTTCTCTGGGCTCGGTCTTATCTGAGATGGACAGTAGCACAGTGGAATCGTGTTTTGTGGTCCGACGAGTCAACATTTCAAATAGTTTTTGGACACAACAGCCGTTGTGTTCTCTGGGCCAAAGAGGAAAAGGACCATCCAAGCTGTTATCAGCGTCAGGTCCAAAAGCCAGCATCTGTCATGGGATGGGGGTGTGTCAGTGCCCATGGCATGGGTAACTTACACATCTGTGAGTGCACTATTAATGCAGAAACATATGTACACATTTTGGAGTAACATATGCCGCCATCCAGAGCAGAACAACGCCAAACCACATTCTGCCTGGATTACGAGCGCATGGTTGCATAAGCAGAGAGTGTGGGTGCTAGCATGGCCTGCCTGTCTCTGATTGAGGATGTGTGGCGCATTATGAAGTGCAAAATAAGGCAACGAAAGCCCCGTACAGTTTCACAGCTGAAGAAATACATAATGGATGAATGGGGGAAAATTCCACTTAGTAAACATAACCAACTGGTGTCTTCATTGTCCAAACGCTTAATAAGTGTTATTAAAAGAAAAGGTGATGCTACATAGTGGTAAACAGTCGACTGTCCCAACTTTTTTGGAGTGTGTTGCAGTCATCAGATTTGAAATGAGTGTCTATTTTCAAAAATAAATTAAATTCACAAAGTAAATAGTCAAATAATGTGTTAATAATGTGTTTTCCATATAGTAAATGGTGAACTGAATTTTCAAATGACTCTTTTTGTTTGTTTTTATTTTTTTGCATTTTCCATACTATCCCAACTATTTCAGAATTGGGGTTTTTCTGTCATTTCTCTAAAACAAGTGTCAGCGCTGTGAACAAACCATTCAGTATCATTGTTTTTTTCTTCAAACAACAACTCATTGCATTACACTCATTGCTTATTGTACAGATAGATGAGTTAAGGAATAATACATGAACTATGCTTTGTAACTGCAGCCAAGAGCAAGTCTGGTGTGGTAGAGGACAGCAAAAAGAAGGCGTCCCTGCTGAAGGACAACAGCTGGATCAAGAAAGATGTGACTGATGATAAAGCAGTGGAGTGAGTTATCATTGAGGAAATACACATACAGACAAATACTAGGGGGGGGGAATCCATCTTTTTTCATGGAGATGGAAAGAGTCAGCTGTTTTTCCATTTGGTTTTTGTACCTGTCATTACCACATTTTGTCATCATAGGAATACAAAATGTACAAATTATAATTTATGGTAACTTTGCTAAAACTTTGACACTTACTTTCTTTTTACAGACAAAATTCAAACTATGGAAGAAGTGTCCTGAGCCGGTTTAAATCCACAGAAAATATCAGCAGGTATACTAAAAACATCTGGACGCTACTTTATACATTATCATACAAAAGATGCCACATAAGATGCCAAACCCAATCAAATACAATTGCTTTGTAATTACAAAACATGTGATATGCATAAGGGCATTTAAAAATGGTCATCAATGGATATAAATGGATTTGTATTTGTGCATTACATTCTCTTTAGCACTACAGAAATAAACACTAGCTCCACCAGCTCCTCCAAAGTCACTGAAACTGGTTCATCAAAAAAATATGTCCAGTCCCTGACTAAAAGGTAACACAATCTACAAAATACATATGGAAAAAAAAGTTTTACAAAAAATGAAAATAATTCATGTTGTATTTTTAACTTATAAACTTATAGATTTAGTGTGAGTCAGGATGAACTGGATTCAAGCAGGTAACTTTTTGTTTATTCGAATTTTGGCCTATTTATTGATCAATATATAACTATAATATAATTCTTATTCTTGTCAAAGTCCTGCATCTATATTTGTACACTTGCTTATTTGTATGTTGCCGAACCCCAGCTTACATTACATAGTAGACTTTTATCTGGTAATCGTTTATAATGCATGGTCATACCCAAAATGTGCAATATTTAAAGTATGCCTTCCCCACCCATCATTTTCCAGATTTACCGCATCGGTAGAGCCGAAGACAAGGTAGAACACACCCTGAAAGCACACACCTAGTGGAATACCACGTTGTTTCACAGAATGATCTTTAAAAAAAACATTATGTGTCCCTTTCAGCACTACTACTACATCTTTCAAAAATGGCATGAAGACATCTGTGACCACAAGCAGGTAGAGAATTGATTTTAAAAACCCTCTTAAAAAAATAAAATCATTTTGCTCATTAATTGATAGTCAGCACATACAACTTACTCTAAGTTCCTTTTTAAAATTGCAATGTGTTTTCATTCAGGACACCAACCAAAACGGAGACATTTACTGAAAAGATCTTCACAGACTCCAAAACTAATATCGGGTAAATGCTTTTAGTGCTACTATATTTCAACAAACCCATAACTCATTATCAATGCTATCTATGTGTAAGTCTGTGTTATTTAGTCTCGGGTGCTTGGAAGGTTGATGGCTATATGCTGATAAGGTTCTGTCACTTAGGTGTCTCATTTATGGCTGGTTACCTCCCTAGGACATGTTTTCTTGTGTGTTGTTCAGTGACTTCAATTCTTGGCCTCTTTAGGTTCTTCTAAAAGTAAAATATGTTAACTGCACACTCAAGTCATTCCCTGGCTGTACACTTATGATTATAATAGTATTTAATTTTGATTGTTTTTTGTTTCTCCCTTTAAATGCAATATGTACTATATATGTGTATGTGTGTGTATATATATATATATATATATATATATATATATATACTGCACAAGCATTTATTTCCTATTACTTTACAAGTTATAATATATTATAATTATAATATATACAAATCAATTTTATTTATTCAAAGGAAAATTCTAACTCAGCTACCAACACCTGTCGAGGCAACTAATAAAAGTTGTATTTTAACATAATAACATAATAATTATCATATATGAATATCATACATGAAAAATGGTTTGAAAAAGTATTAACATTTATAAGCAGCAAAATAACTGCCAATTAATATCTGTTCATGAAAACTCAAGTGTTACCAAGAAAGAGACTCTTACTGTGATTACTTCCAAGGACAACACAGTTAACAGAGTGGTGAATTCTTGTATGAACTATTGCCTATTTTGTTTCATTTTTTTAATCACATAACTCTACATAACTTTGTTTTTATGTTCAGAGTAGACAAAAAAACTTTCAAACCAGTACCACCAATCTCACCCACCAAGACTACTAAGAGAGAGACTGTCACAGTGACTACTTCTAAGGATAACACAGTGCAGTAAGTGAGGAATTGGTGTATGGAGCATTGCTTATTCTGTTTTATTTTTTGTTGCATATAACCTTTTTTCCTCAGGGAAGACAACAAAACAGTCAAAGTTGTGACAACACCAACCTCACCCACCAAGAGCGCCAAGACAGAGACTGTCACTGTGACTACTTTTAAGGACACCATAGTTCAGTGAGTGGTGAATTCAGCACTGTATGAAGTATTGCTTATTTTGTTTTGTTTTTTAAATACATAATTCTCTTTTTTTATGTTCAGAGAAGACAGCAAAACTGCCAGATCAGCACCACCATTCTCACCCACCAAGTCTAGCAAGACAGAGACTGTCACTGTGACTACTTTTAAGGACACCATAGCTCAGTGAGTGGTGAAATCCTGTATAAAGCATTGCTTATTCTGTTTCATTTAGTAATGCATATAACTCTATATACCTCTCTTTTTATGTTCAGAGAAGATAGCAAATCAGTCAAATCAGCACTACCAACCTCACCCACCAAGAGCATTACAAGGTAAATGTAACCAACTTTCAGAGACACTTTAACCTGAGTCATTTTATCACCTTAACTTTCTGATAAACTCTTGTTCTTATCAATTTCAGCACAAGCTATAAAAGTACTACTCCTACTTCTAAGACAACATCCTATACCTTCAGGTCCACACCCAGGTAATTTATCAGTATTAACTTTAGATGGCACATAGATGAATAAAAACTGGAATAATTACACACACAGCTGAAAATCTTCATGCAAAAAGAGCATAGATTGATTTACTAATTTCCCCTAGTGCTGAGGACCAGTTGTTTGATACTCTCATACCCACATCCATCAAGTCAGCTCAGGCGTCTGACCCCAGGTATGGAATGTATAGTAAGGTGTGGACCATTAATGGTATTTTTCTTTGTTATTTTTCTTTGCACATAATCTTTGCTATCTTTGGACTGTTTTTCATATGGGATCTGTTCACACTAATGAAAAAAGAAGTGTAACCAGTTCTACAACATATGCTAGAAGATCTTACAAAGATAGCAAGTACGCATTCGCACTTAGTCTCCTGTACCTGAGTGATCACACGAGACCTTTTACAGACATTTTACAATGTCATTATATTATTTTCGCAGGCCAGAAGAGTATTTTTCTGAAACCGTGGTCAACGAATCTGTGAAGACTGTGTCCTCAGCATCTGAAAGGTACATTTCATTTCAGTAAGATTAAGCACCATATGTTGATGAAGTATTACAGACTCTTTAATATGTGGACCTTTTTATGCACAGTTATGGATATGGCAGTCAGAGGGGCTCCTCAAAAACCTACTCTACAACAACTTACACAGAGAACAGGTACAATGAGAGGACAAATGTTTAACTAAGTATAATTTTTTTGTGTGCTAAATACAGAATGTGAACTTTTAACTGGTGCATCATTTCTTCACAGACCTGAAGATTACTCCGACATCTACAAATCAAGAACTGTTGAGACAGTTTACACATCACCTGAAAGGTAATTAACCTGGACTTTACATGTTCTTACTTTATCTGTGACAGAATATTCATATTTACATCGCCTTTTTTGTAGGAAAATCGCAGACAGGGATCTTTGCACATACTGCCAGAAACCAATGCTCTCTGATACAAAGATGATTCTAGAGGATGTGGATATAAAGTGCCATGCCAGTTGTTTTAAGGTAAATGATTTTTGATATATATTTCTTTTTTATTGTAAGAACACTTATCTTATTACAACACATTTGCTTATTGATTTATTTATTTAAGAACAACATATCATACTTTTTTTAATCCATTTATAGTTACATTTTAATATTCTGGAATGTCTGTGAAACAATTTAGTTCCCATTAACACAGATAACCAAAAATAAATAAATAAATAAAAATACTATGTCCTGGCAGAAAACAAATTCACAACAAAAATGTGCTGACATGGACTGAATTCTTCTTTCAAGGTGTTAAATAAACGTCGGAAACTTGTGAATGAGTTGTTACCATAGAAACAATAGTGACTTAAAAATGAACATGTTAATATAAAGCTGTGATATTAAATCTTTTAAAAAAACAAAAACAATCATTGCCTAAACAGTCTGATTGGAAAATGTAACTGCACTGTGGTATTATGCAATATAATTTTAAAGACCAATATTTAAAGACCATTTAGGTTTTTAATTCAAACTTAGCATACAGTTTATATGTTTATACTGTTTATATCAGCCTTTTATATTTCAGTTAAAACTTTAGCATACTCTCATGCTCTCTGTTCCTTTTCCAGTGTGATGTGTGTAAGAGTCCTCTTGGACACCTAAAGGCAGGAGACAGCATGTGGGTGTACCGCCGCAATGTGCACTGTGAGGCCTGCTTTGGTATCACCAAGGGTAAGACAAAGTGCTACTCACCTGATTACACTGAAATGTAAGTGCAGTATTTAAAATGAAACAAACCCATTTTTTTGTCCTACAGGTAAATGGCAACGCTGAGGACAAAACCACTTCAAGTCCATGAAGCGCACAGACACGAAGGAGTTTCTCATAATGTTAAAATAGTTTGATATAGTGAAGGAAAGAACCCAGTTCTTTATGCATATCAAAAGTACTCACCTAGGGGTTTTTAATAATTATTCATTTGAGATTCAAAAAAGAAAAAAATACAGTTTGGGTGGTGGATCTGTTGAAAATGTGTGTGGGAGTGGATTTACTTCTTTATTTTACTTTCTTCAATAAATAATATATAATATAATTAACAAGTGAAGTAAACTGTTAGGAGCCACCATGTTTTCATGTATTATGTCAGTGAAGTGTTGGGGCCATTTCTTTGGGTTTCTTTTTAATTTTTTGTTTAAAAATAAAAAATATTACCCCTTGTTGGATTGACACCTAATAAAAAAAATATTTTTAACTGGTGTAAAGTATCTCACATATTTAGGGGCATAATCCACGCACAAAGAATTGGTGCTGTTCTAAGAGCCATTTTAATGGGAACACATGTACACCTGCTCATTCGTGCAATTATCCAATCAACCAGGTGAAGAGCTTCAGTTAATAAAACAACAGAATGGAGAAAAATATGATCTGAGTGACTGTAGCTTGGTTGTTGGGACCACATGAGCTGGTTTGAGTATTTCAAGCATCCAGTGAGTAGCAGTTCTATGGGTGTAAACCCTTTGTTGATGAGAGAGGACAGAGGAGGCCAGACTGGATTGAGCTGACAGGAAGGGTACAGTAACTCTAATAACTACTTTTTCCAACCACGGTGAGCAGAAAAGCATCTCACACAACACATCTGAGGCGGATGGGACCACATCAATTTCCACGCCTGTAAACTAAGAACAGGAATCTGAGGCTACACTGGGCACAGGCTCACTGAAACAGGATAGCTGAAGATCAGAAAAAGACTAAGCAATGTTTTTTACTCAAGGGTTATTAGGCTAGTCAAAGAAATGTAGCTCCCAGAATTAGCACATTAGGGCAGGGATCATTAAGCTTTTTATATGTGAGATATGTGAGACGGGCATAAATTAAAAAAAAAAAACATTCAATTCAAATATGATACATAAATAATAAGTATATGAATAATAGGTAATAGTGACCTTTATGAACATGACCCCTTAAGGTCTTCAGTGAAGTCGGATACAGTCGAAACTGTATATTTTAAAAAATGCAGTAACTGTATTAAACTATTAAAATTGTAACACAATAATGACATTTTGTATTTTGGATATGGAAAATAGGATATTAGGTTAAGTTGTAAAGAGAATTTGCTTTTAACAACTTATCAAAGCAAAGTAGAGATATACTGTAGATTGTTCAGGCCTATACAGGTGCATATATTCTAGATTCATTACACATAAAGTGTAATATTTGAAGACTTATCTTGTTTTAATCTTCAGGATTATGGCTTATAACTCATGGAAATAAATTTAAAAATCCAGTATCTCAATACATTAGAATGAAGAATTTATAATACAGAAATCTGACCTGAGAAGAGATCTAATCAGCTAATTAACTCAAAACACTTGTAAAGGTTTCCTAAGTCTTTAAAAAGAACTAGACCATTGCTCAGTGGTCCAAAGTCCTCTTTGCAGATGAAAGTAAATTTTGCATTTCATTTGGAAATCAAGGTCCCAGAGTCTGGAGGAATAGTGGAGAGGCACAGAATCCAAGTTGCTTGAAGTCCAGTGTGAAGTTTCCACAGTCAGTGATCATTTGGGGTGCCATGTCATCTGCTGGTTTTGGTCCACTGTGTTTTCTCAAGTCGAGAGTCAATGCAGCGTCTACCAGGACATTTTAGAAAACTTCATGGTTCCATCTGTTGACAAGCTTTATGGAGATGCTGATTTCCTTTTCCAGCAGGACTTGGCACCTGCCCACAGTGCCCAAACTACTAGTAATGGTATTACTGTGCTTGATTGGCCAGCCAGCTTGCCTGACCTGAACCCCATAGAGAATCTATGAAAGACACCAGACCCAACAATACAGACGAGATGAAGGCCGCTATCAAAGCAACGTGGGCTTCCATAACACCTCAGCAGTGCTACAGACTGATTTCCTCCATGTCACGCCGCATTGATGCAGTAATTTATGCAAAAGGAGCCATGACCAAGTATTGAGTACATAAATTAACATACTTTTCAGAAGGTTGACATTTCTGTATTATAAATTCTCTATTCTAATATTTTGCGATACTGGATTTTTGATTTCAATGAGCTGTAAGCCGTAATCATTAAGATTAAAACAAACAAACAAAAAAGGCTTGAAATATTTAACTTTATGTGTAATGAATCAATAATATATGAAAGATGAAATCTTACTCTTTTTTTTTTTTTTAGATGCACCTGTATATTATCTGACATTTCTGTGATTTTACAATATCCAAAATGCTTTGACCCTCAATAAACTTTCAAAAATTTATTTTGTAAAAGCAATATCTTGGTGTCTCACATATATTCAGTGTTGTTCTTGTTGTTATTGTTTATTGTGTGTAAATAGTATATTTTTTCATATATACCCCAATCTGTGGCATGCTTTTCTTGGGGTGTCAAAGCTTAAAGGTTTCTCGCGTCTTGCCGTGTGTGTGTGTGTGTGTGTGTGTGTGAGAGAGAGAGAGAGAGAGAGAGAGAGAGAGAGCGAGCGAGCGAGCTGCTTCAGTATTGTGTTTTTTTTTAAACGGGGAGGAAGGAGAAAGGGAGGCACTGAGCAGCACATCAGCATCTGAAAGAAGCATGTCGCTGCGAGCTGAGCAGATAAACCCCGTGCACTCGCTGAAAACTGTCTGACACTGACTAAAAACACTGCCATCACTGTACATTTCTTTCTTCTGTATCTTATCTGATTGTATTTGATTTGACCTCAATGGAGGCGGCCGTGATGAAGCTGCACGCGATGGCGGACGTTAACGGGAACAGCACAGTTATGGACGCGGAGCTCGAGGTGAAAAAGCTGCAGGAGCTCGTGCGCAAACTGGAGCGACAAAACGAGCAGCTGAGGACCAGAGCGGCTAATAACTACACCCACAGCGGACATTTATTCCCAAACCAGAACTGCGCTGCAAACCCGGCCAGCGGTCATGCTTATTCAGGGAACCATTGCCTTTCAGCTCAGCCCACGCAACTGGAAGTGCACAATAGAGATGAACAGTACGCGTGTTTTCATGCTCAGTCTCCGAGCGATGTGGAGAGCTCACTGCTGGACGAGCTGGAAATCTTAGACCTCTTTTCTCTCCTAAACATCGACCGAGAGGCTGAGGACCGCTGGTACTGCAACCCTGCTCCATTTCCCACCTGCTAACTCGTCTGCGTTATTTCTTCAACATTCTACACTCATTCAAGTCATGGCACTTCATTATTAATTTATTAATTAATTAATTTATTTATTTATCTATTTATTTATTTATTTATTTATTATTGTTACATTGTCTCAAATCCAGCTCACCCAGCTATACTATTGTATCTTATAAGACACAGTGAACTGCATATTATCACTGCTGACCCAATACTGTGATATTTACAGTTATGTCCTAGTTAGCAGAGAAATATGCAGGTCCTGTTGCAGCAATAGCTGAAGTGTTTTTTGTAGATGTCTTTTGTTAATGCTGTGTACCCCACAAAACCCAGACTCAATGCTTCTGCTGGAGAATATATATATATATATATATATATATATATATATATATATATATATATATATATATATATAGTGTAATAAATTGCTTTAGGTACCTGTCATGTGCATGTCAATATATATATATATATATATATATATATATATATATATATATATATATATATATATATATATGTGTGTGTGTGTGTGTTGGAATGTTCTAATATCTCAGGTCTTAGTAAAGGTTACATCCATGTGTTTATTGTGTGAGAATGTGATCATGTGCACATAATTACCTTGACAATATTTTGCCTCATAACACCTGGATTAAATGGTCTCATCAATTTCCATCCTATATCATACATGAAGTGAAGACATTCTGCAACACTCTTTTAAAGAGTAACACGTCAACATGTTGAAACTGTGGCTTATATCTCCAGGTTGTATGTGTCTCCAAAAGCAAAGCTGTTTCCTCGGTCACCCCTAAGCCCTCTGCAGTGGTGTAGGCATGTATTCGACAACCCCGGGCCTGAGGTGGAGTCAGCTAAGCGTTCCTTGTGCTACCGGCTAGACCAGGGTACGGTATTCTTGATTTTACATCGCAAACTTAACGTTTAGCCGACAAGAACGTAAGAGCTGAGCACATCTGAATAAATGGTGGCATGTAGTATTTGAACAAATAAAGAGGCTAATATTCTTAGAGGAAAAGTTGCATAATATACGGATTATATTTCAGTTAATAAAACTGCAACATTTACCTCAGATTGGTACGGCTACCTCAGAGACTAATCATGAGCATCGTCAGCTTATCCTATAGTATGGATCAGCACTGTATATCAGCTGTTTTATATTCTGCTATAATATGGGCTGTGGGACAACCATTTTGAAAAGAGCCCGACTGGTAATAAGCTTGGATACTTATGTAAGTGTCATTATACTTGCATATAATCACATGATTATGAATAATATCCTGGGTGATGTTCTGAATAATCTAATAATGTTCTAATACATCAAGATCCGTATCTTGTGTAAAAAAAAAAAAAAAAAGAGTCTTGTTTTGAGATTTGTATATTGTTGTTGTATATGGCCTGGTGTGAGGCCATTTTATATCATGACATTATACTATGTATAGTATTTTTAATGTCATATTACAACATGTTTGCATGTGTAACACAGTCCCTGTCAGTTATAATCCATATCCGTAATAATAATCCCTATAAATGTTAATATATTACTCAGAGAAACCAAGCTGTAAACCTTTTTCCTTTCCTTAACTCTCTTTCATCCTGAAATATTCTACAGTGTTTTGCAGCCATGGTGGAGAGGATGGTTACCATAGAAACTATGACTATATTAACCCTTTCAGCTAAACTAGAGGGAAACAGTGTTCTGGCTTCATTTCCACACTCGGCCTGGACAGGCACGGCATTACGATCTTTGAGGATCCGTGCATGTATAAATATAAGATATGTGTACAGAGGAGTTTGCTGTTCAGCTTTGAGCTCTTGTTGCTGTTGAAAGGCCAGATTGAGCAAAGGTTGGCTGTGTGCTGGAAGGTTATGAATACAGCTTTGTTTAGCCAGTCTCTAAAAAAGCTTTGTTCTTGTGGGTGGCTGTGAATACTTGTTTTCATGTAGCTTGTGGCAAGGCTAATTTTCTGTGGTACCCCAAAAGCACAGTGCTCTGTTTGCTTATTAATTCATCAGAATTAGCCGATTTTTGTATGTGTAATGCAAAAATGCTATTACATTTTTGTCATTTTTCAGTTGAGTAATCATCAGAAATGGGAAGGCAGGAAAGTTACACTTCTTAACCATTAAAAATGCTAAAACCGTGTGCTCTAACCCAAGCCCTATTTACTAAACAACAGTATCCAGCAACCTTATTGTTCTCAGTTCTCACCTGTACACATATGAAAATATCCTCCACAAACTGAACAGTAACTAATATCACTTCCATTCTTTTTTAGCCAAAAGATGGAGAGGAAGTCTCTCTGGCAGTGCATCATCCTTATCATACAGACCTGTAGATGGACTCTCCTTCTTAAGCACCTCAGTTAAATCTCTTACTAAACCTGCACTAACTGAACATACAGGTAACACCATCACTACAGCTTCACTAACAGACTCAAAAAGTAATAGAAATAATAATTCCCTTTTCATGTCTTTTTTTACTTTCCCTTTACATATTGACAGTAGATTTATTATACAGCATTGCATTCCATAAAAAAAATTACAGGAACATTTTACATATACCCATATGGACATGAAGATAAAATACAAATGACATAGCTCAAAGCATTAGTGTGTTTATTGATTTGTGCTCAACAAAAAAAAAAGATCTCAAATGTCTTATACTACTCAGCATATATCTAACGGACTTGCTGAAATGTGAGACTCATTGATTGGCTCTGGTGACATCCTTTATGGAAGTGGCTCAATCAGCATATGTTATCTGTAGAAAAGCATTTATAGCTAAAATGCTGCTAAAATGATTTCTCATATTACTTTAACAAAGCATGATGGTCATATTATCACATTCATCACCCAACTTGAAATCTGGTAAATCCATTACAATGAATCATGTTTCATGTGTCTGTTGATCTAGTTCCATCTCCTCAATCCAGCCACTGCTCTCTCCAGTCACCTCACATTGGGAGAAGTTGTGGTGGCCTGGCCGAAAGATCGCCCTCATTCCTCTATCACACGGCTACTCACAGTAAGCCTCACCATACTCATCCATCTTCCATTCTTCTATGAGGCATAACAGCGTAGCTAATTTGGAATTGAGTCAGTAACAGAAGACATCATAGCTAGTTTAAAAGTCATGTAAACTACCTTATTCAATAGTAAGGTCTTGTGTTCATAAGACTACATTGAGTCCGCATGTACAGTGGTTGAAAGTTTGTGAATCCTTTAAAATATTCTACATATCTGCATAAATGTGAACTAAAACATCAGAGTTTCACTCAAGTCCTAAAAGTAGAAGAAGAGACCCCAGTTAAACAGATGAGAAAAATATGTTATACTTGGTCAATTATTTATTGAGGAAAATGATCCAGTATTACATATTTGTGAGTAGCAAACGTATGTGAACCTCTAGGATTAGCAGTTAATTTGAAGAAAAAATTAGAGTCAGGTGTTTTCAATCAGTGGAATGACAATCATGTGTGACCCTGTTTTATTTAAAGAACAGGGATCTATCAAAGTCTGATCTGACAATACATATTTGTGGAAGTGTATCATGGTACATACAAATGAGATTCCTGATGCTCATCAGGCTGGAAAAGGCTATAAAACCATCTCTACAGAGTTTGGACTCCACCAATACAAAGTCAGACAGATTGTGTACAAATGGAGGAAATCCAAAGCCATTGTTACATCCCCAGGACTGGTCGACCTCCAAAGATCACTTCAATAGTAAAACATATAATAATCCACAAGGCCTGAGGGTAACTTGTAAGCAGTTAAAGGCCTCTCTCACATTGGCTAATGTTAATGTTCATGAGTGCACCATCAGGAGAACACTGAACAACAATGGTGTACATGACAGGGTTGCAAGGAGAAAGTCAATGCTCTACAGTTTGCTAACAATCACGCAGACAAGCCAGAGGGTTAATGGAAATGTTTTATGGATGGATTAGACCAAAATAGAAATTTTTGGTTTAAATGAGAAGGTTTATGCGGGGAGAAAGAAAAACACTGCATTATAGCTTAAGAATCTTATCCCATCTGTGAAACATGGTGGTGGAAGTATCATGGTCTGAGCCTGTTTTGTTGCGTCTGGGCCAGGATGGCTTGCCATCATGTAACAGTGAATTCTGAATTATTCCAGCGAATTCTAAAGGAAAATTCCAGGACATCTGTCCGGGAACTAAATTTCAAGAGAAAGTGGGTCATGCAGCAAGTCACCGATCCTAAGCACACAAGTCGTTCTACCAAAGAATGGTTAAAAGAAGACTAAAGTTAATGTTTTGGAATGGCCAAGTCAAAGTCCTGACTTTAATCCAATAGTAATATTGTGGAAGGACCTGAAGTAAGCAGTCGATTTGAGGAAACCCACAAACATCTCAGAGTTGAAGCTGTTCTGTACTGAGAAATGGGCTAAAATTCCTCCAAGCCAAAGTGCAGGACTGATCAACAGTTACCGGAAACATTCAAATGCAGTTATTACTGCACAAGAGGGTCACACCAGATACTGAAAGCAGATTTTCACATACTCTTGCCACTCACGGATATGTAATATTGGAACATTTTCCTCAATAAATAAATGACCAAATATAATATTTTTGTTTAATTGGGTTCCCTTTATGTACTTTTAGGACTTTTGTGAAAATCTGCTGATGTTTTAGGTCATATTTATGCAGAAACATAGAAAATTCTAAAGGGTTCACAAATTTCAAGCACCACTGTAATCCTATGAACAGCTGACATATAGCCTACGCACATGTTTATGAAAGCTTATTCCAATAAGTGTAAGCTGGGCCGTATTCCAGAAATGTGACCCACTTCATATTCCACAATTCTGAATGTGTACTACACCAACTGGTAATATGTAATCTCTGTTATGTTATGCTTCCATTCTTCCATAAATTGCTCTGAATAATGTTGGATGGTTTAATTTTATTAAGCTAAACATTTGGTTTATAGGTCTCTCTCTCTCTCTCTCTCTCTCTCTCTCACTAATCTCTCTCTCTCTCCCTCCCCCATCAACCACATTTCTCTCTCCCTCTCTCCCTCTCTCATTCTTCCTTTCACCATCTCATCCCTTTCTATCAGTCTCTATCCTTCTGCCAGTTCCTCATTTTCTCTCTCTCATTCTCTCTCTCTCTCTCTCTCTCTCTCTCTCTCTCACTGTGTTCTTATCCTCCTTTACTCTCTTACTGCTCCTGGCTCGTTACTGAAAAAGCATACATTAAAGATGTTTTATCAATACTTATGCCAATGTCCTGACAAATGTAATGAGTTATGTATCTCCAGGCCCTTATGTAAAATGAGTTTATTTCTATTATTTAGTAGATATTATGTGATGTTTATTTATATAATATGATATTTATTATTAAAACCAATGGAAATGTGATAACACTGTAATAACATTTATATATATTTCTTTCTGACTTTCAATTTATATAAATTAAAGTTTTATTTGTTGTAATTTTTGACACATCGCCTTATGACTTTGACCTAATAGAAGTCCACTGATCTTCAAAGTCAGTCCTTACGTTTGTCATAACACCACTGTATGCCACTTCACAAAAGCAGGCTCTGTGAAGAAATGGCAGTTGGAATAAGCATTTTTAAATGTTTCTGTAGGTTTATGTCAGTTGTCCTAAAGGTGTCACATAGCCCTATTATTATTATTATTATTATTATTATTATTATTATTATTATTATCATCATCCTTAAGTAAAGTGTTAATGGTTTAGTAAATTCCTAGTTTGCTCCCAAACATAACACTATTTTTTCACTAGATTACAGCCGTCCACATGCTGCCGTCAGTCCACAGTCTTCCATGAACAGTGAGTTCAGCATCTCAGAGCTGGATGATGATTCAGTCTCTATGGACTACAAACTTCAAGACATGACTGATGTTCAGGTCATGGCCCGGCTACAGGAGGAGAGTATGTATATTTTAACACAGTAATCATCTTCCTTATAAAGTTCATGAAAATGTGTGCTGATAAGAATTATAGACTCGACACAACAAGACATATGAGGTTAAACCAATATTTGAAGCCATGTTGCATGCCTGTTCATATTTTCAGGTCTGCGTCAGGAGTACGCCACTACCTCTGCCACAGGTGCCCGCCGGAGCTCCAGCTTCTCTGTGCACTCAGGATTGCGTCGTCCAGAGAGGACTGATATGAGGATGGAGGAAGATGAGGAGGATTTTGATGATCTGCCGCCTCCCCAGCCACGACTTTTTCGTACAGGGTCCATGCAGCGGAGTGTGTCCCACTCACATAACTTGTCCAGTCTCAGAGAGCCACGCCGTTGCAGCTCCTCCAGCACACAATACCTCAGCAGCCCCAGTCCCAGCACAGCCAGCTACACAAGCACCGAAACACAGGGTTACCGCACCAGCACAGGTCAGCACTGCAGTGTTTCCCACAGGTTGAGAATTTACTTGTGGTGGGGGTTGGGGCGTGAGGTGTATGACGGTGCAGATTGAATAACTACTCAAAATAAATAACTATCTATATGTCAACATAAATAAGTATGAATAAATAAATACCTACATATTAAAATACATTTTCAATTTTCAAAATGTATTCAAGAACAAAACAGACTGGTTTTTGATGAACATATCAAAATAAATAACTTTCAAAATAAATATTTACATTATGGAATACATTTTCAAATGTGTCTATTTCCACAGTTTTCCCAGTTGCACAATGTTCCTTGGCTTGGAAAAAAACTTTTCCAATGCTTGTCTGTAGGGGTATGCTTATTGATAAGCGTGTTATCAATATTTCGTTGGACGAGGGACGCTACAGTTATAAACAGAGTGTCTGCTCCATGATTGTCCGCAACATCAGTCACAGCAGAGTTTAGCAATCAGAGCTGTCGCAATCAGATTGATCAGAGCTGTACTCTGCCATGAGTACAAAGACGTTTCTAGGATGAAGGGAGGACATCTCTCTTCGTTTGATCACGTAAAAATAAAGTCAGGCTTGTTGTTGGCTTCCCGACTCATTTTTAAAAAGAAGAGAAGCAAGCTGACAGCACAGAGCGAGAGAGAGAGAGCGAGAGAGCAGCGGTGGTCGGGCAAGCTAGACAGCGAATGAAGAGAGTGAGTGATGGTAGCGAGAAAGCGGGTGAATGGGAGAAATAAAATGTACACAAAAGTTGGTAGTAGTACACTCTTGATAACGTTACCTAACATCAGTAGGCTGTTGTCTTAACTTATCGATAACGTTAGAGCTACGTCAATTTGCACTGAGTGTTTGGTTCGGTGTCCAGGCTAGCTCCACCATTACTAGACAGCTAGCCAGCCAGACCAACTAATGTTACTGTATCCTCGTAAGTTAAAATAATACGTGTAGGGTTATCGTTTAAAGTTAACACGAAAAAGCATTGTTTTTTAGGCATCCAGTACACAAACTGCTAAAGTGTGGTGTTTTTATTATCGAGTTAGAAAATAAGTTAACTTACTGTACCTCCGAAAAATTGCTGCTGTCTCCCGTTGAATTTTGATATAGATCAGTATATACAGTGCCCTTCACTAATATTGGCACCCTTGGTAAATATGAGCAAAGAAGGCTGTGAAAAAGTGTCTTTAATTGTTTAACCTTTTGACCTTTTGTTTAAAACAAAAAAATCACAAAAAAACTCTGCCTTCATGGATATCAAATAATTACAAACACAACATAGGTTTATCCAAAAATAAATCTTTCTTAAATATAGGTGGGCACCATTATTGTTCACTTTTTGAACAAAAGATAACTTTAAAAGATAAAAGGTTAAACAATAAAGACAATTTTTCACATCCTTCCTTGTTCATGTTTACAACCCCAATTCTGAAATAGTTGGGACAGTATGGAAAATGCAAAAAAAACAAAAACAAAAAGAGTCATCTGAAAATTAAGTTCACCCTATACTATATGGAATACACATTATCTGATGTTTTACTTTGTGAATTTAATTTAATTTTAAAATATACACTCATTTCAAATCTGATGACTGCAACACACTCTAAAAAAGTTGGGACAGTCGACTGTTTACCGCTGTGTAACATCACCTTTTCTTTTAATAACACTTATTAAGCATTTGGGCGCTGAAGACAACAGTTGTTTAACTTAGCAAGTGGAATTTCCCCCCATTCATCCATTTTACATTTCTTCAGCTGTACAACTGTATGGGGCCTTCGTTGCCTTATTTTGCGCTTCATAATTCTCAATCGGAGACAGGTCAGGACTGCAGGCAGGCCATGCTAACACCTGCATTATCTGCTTATGCAATCATGCACTTGTAATCCGGGCAGAATGTGCTTTGGCATTGTTCTGCTCTGGATATCAACATCCAAAATGTGTACATATCTTTCCGCATTAATGGTGCCCTCACAGATATGCAAGTTACCCATGCCATGGGCACTGACACACCCCCATGCCATGACAGATGCTAGCTTTTAGACCTGACGCTGATAACAGCTTTCATGGTCCTTTTTCTCTTTGGTCCGGAGAACACGACGGCTGTTTTGTCCAAAACCTATTTGAAATGTTGACTCGTCGGACCACTGTGCTATTGTCCATCTCATATGAGACCGAGCCCAGAGAAGTTGGCGGCGCTTCTGTACAGTGTTGATGTATGGCTTCTTCTTTGCATAGTAAAGCCTTAACGTGTATCTGTATATGCGGCGGGGAATTGTGTTGACTGACAAAAGGTTTACCAAAGTATTCCCAAGCCCATGTCAGGATATCCATTACAGACTCATGACAGTTTTTAAGACAGTGACATTTGAGGGATCGGAGATCACACACATTCAGAAGTGGTTTTTGGCCTTGCCCTTTACACACTGAGATTTGACCGGATTCCTTGAATCTTTTAATTATATTGTGCACTGTAGAAGGTGAAATGCCCAAAATCCTACCGATATGTCTTTGGGGAATGTTGTTCTCAAAGTGTTGGATTATTTGCTGGCACATCTGTTGGCAGATTGGTGAGCCTCGACCCATCCTTGCTCTTGAAGAACAAGACCTTTTTGGAGGCTCCTAATATACCATGATTAGACGATTGCTGCACCTGTTTCACATCACCTTCTTATTTCAACTCATTGCATCACTATTAGTCCTAAATTGCCCCTGTCCCAACTTTTTTGGAACATGTTGCATGCATCAATTTCAGAATAAAGTTTACCTTCAAGAAATTATGCAGTTGATTAGGTAAAACATCAAATAACTTGTCTTTATATTTTTTTTGTTTAAATACGAGTCAAAGTACATTTACAAATCACTCCTCCTTGTTTTTATTAGCATTTTCCATACTGTCCCAACTTTTTCGGAATTGGGGTTGTAACAACATAGCCAGAACATGTGTCATTTGAGAATAAGTGGCCAGTTTTACAGATTATGAGTGGTTGAATGGCAGTTTATGGCAGCCTTTGGCCTACACAGCAAATGTTTATCTATTTGTGCCAGAGTGGGTGATGTGGATCAGCACATGCAGGTGTGGTAGCAGAGGTAGCAGACGTGTGGGCTTTTTGTATAAAGATAGTTTCATGATTAGAGTATTAAAGGACAAATTATTATTATTATTATTATAAATTCTGGCAGGTGGCAAAGTTCATTTTCATTTTGTGCCATATCAAATGTTTGAGTGCTTTTTTCACATTTAATAGTGAAACTATTCGACTTGCTGATCTTTGTACTTTGTGCTTTTAGATATGTTGCGGAAAAGCATGCCAAATCTTATACGAGCTCCCAGCATGCTGTCTGTGCCAAGTGTGACAAGTATTGCCGCTCCTGCCAGTCACACAACTTTCTCTTCATTTCAATCTTCACCATCGTCCCTACGCAGCAGTCAGAGCTTTGACTCTTCAAGCGGCCTTGCCAGGCTTCAGTCTGCAAGTAAGGCCAACGCAAAAGCAAGCCCTGGCCAAGAAAACAACACAGTAGTTACCACAGGCAACATTCAGACACATTATATAACACTTATCACATAACAGCACTGTGAAATAATTAAAAAACAAGCAATCATACTGGAACATCTATCCATCCATTTTCTGTACCGCTTATCCTTACTGGGTCAGAGGGAACCTGGAGTGTAGCCCAGGGGGGCATGAGGTACAAGGCGGGGGACACCATGGACAGGGTGCCAATCCATTGCAGGGCACAATCACAATTAAATTTAAGTGAGAGTAATTGCAGATGTTTCGTTTCTGTAAGTCATTTCATGAAGATTGGGAACTAAACCTAAAAGATTACCAAATGCAGTGGTGGAACATTCAAATTATTGTGAATGTATGAATGTAAAATTGTATTTCATGGTTTTTATTTGCAAAAATACAGACAGATACATAGAAAGTTGACCCAGAATAATATTATATCCAGAATTATTATATATAAAAATCTGTCTTTGCACTGAAATGTAATACAATACAAATACAATACAAAAAATATTTAATATAATTGTATATAATATGATATAATTATTTCCTAATTCAGTTATATACCATATGTTGACCTGTACTTTGTTTTAGCCCATATTGTATATAATCTGTAATGTCAGTTCCATCTCCAGGTCAGCTGCAGCAGCGGGTGCAGAGTATAGGCACCTTCTCCACGGCAACAAGACAACCAGTGAAAGCCACTGCCTACGTCAGTCCTACAATACAGGGTCCCACTACAATGTCCTCATCGGTTAGTTTAAACTCACTCTCCAGCAATATTGTTAGTAAACCCAGTAAAGCCAGCATTCCATCTTCTACAAGTCGCAGTGCTCTACCTCGACCAGCCTCCTTCATTGGCACCAGTGGGACCACACGTAGCAAGATCGCTCAGCCAGCACGCAGGTAAACACAGCCTGAAACAATCCATATTAGTTGACTTAAATTCATATTAAGATATGGATAATATAAAAGGTTATATACAGTGCTGTGATTTTTTCTGTTTTTGTGTATATCTCATACAAATAGTTTTAGATCTTCAGACGAACTACAACATAAAGGCAACCTGAGAAATAAAGTTTTTATTTATTGAATTATTTTATTTACACAAAAAAAGTTATCCAACACCTATCACCCATGTAAAAAAAACTAACTGCCCCCCCCTTAAACCTAAAATGTGGTGGCGCCACCTTTAGCGGCAATAACTGCAATAAATTTTCACAGCACTGTGGTGGAATTTTGGCCCACTCTTTGTAGAACTGCTTAAGTTCAGCCACACTGGAGGGTTTTCAAGCATGAGCTGCTCATTTAAGGTCCTGCCACAGGACTTTGACTAGGACTAAGTCAGGACTTTGACTAGTCCACTCTAAAACTTTAATTTAGCTTTTTCTCAGACATTCACAGGTATACTTACTCCTATGCTTTGGGTCATTGTCTTGCTGCATAATCCAGTTTCATAATACATGCTTGAGTTTCAACTTACGGACTGAAGACCAGACATTTTCCTTTAGGATTTTCTGGTAGAGAGCAGAATTCATCTTTCCCTCAATTATTGAAAGTTGCCCAGACCCTGAAGCAGCAAAGCATCTCCACACCATCACCATGCTTGACCGTAGGTGTGATGCTCTTTTTGTGGAATTTGGAGTTTGGTTTACACCAGATGTAACGGGACACCTGTCTTCCAAACAGTTCCACTTTCAACTCATCAGTCCACAGAACATTCTCCCAAAAGGTTTGAGGATCATCAAGTTGTGTTTTGGCAAAATTCAGACGAGCCTTAATGTTCTTCTGGGTTAGCAGTGGTTTTCACCTCACCACTCTTCCATGGACACCATTTTTTACCCAGAGTCTTTCTAATAGTGGAGTCATGAACAGTGACCTTTATTGATGCAAGAGAGACCTGTAGGTCCTTTGATGTTGTCCTTGGCTCTTTTGTGACTTCCTGGATGAGCTCTTGGAGTAATTTTGGAAGATCAGCCACTTCTGGGAAGGTTCACTACTGTGCTGAGTTTTTCCATTTGGGGATAATGGCTCTTGATGTGGTTCTTTGGAGTCCCAGAGTCTTTGAACTAGCTTTATAACCCTTTCCAGACTGATGTATATCAATCACCTTCTTCCTCATCATTTCTGGAATTTCTTTCAGTTTTGGCATAGTGTGTTACTGGGTAAGATCTTTTAACCAACTTCATGCTGTGAATAAGTTCTGTTTAAGTGTTGATTTGATTGAACAAGGTTTGCAGTAATCAGGCCTGGTTGTGTCTTCTTCAGCTGAACCCCATTATGAATGCAGTTTCATAGATTTAGGGAATTAGTAACTACGGGGGCAAATACATTTTCACAAAGGACCAGTTGGTATTGGGTAACTTTTTAGCTTTTTGCTTTTGTGTTTACTCAGGTTGCCTTTGTTGTATCTTTTTTGTTTTCATTTCTGAAACAATTTACTATGAGAGATACACAAAAACAGAAGAAATCAGTATGGAGCAATTACCTTTTCCACAGCACTGTATTTCCACTGTGTATACATTGTAAATGGTTTTGCAAGCATGTTTGCTGATCATAAATCATTTTAGTTATAGATTTCAGATTATGTTACTGTTCCGTATTACACAACAATTGCCTGTGTTGAATTTTATCAGCTTACTGACTCCTCCAAAGAGTATGGCATCCCTGAGTGCCCTGCGTGATGCGAGCTGGAGGGATGGATGTTATTGATGCTGGATATCCACTGCGCTTCAAAAATGGCCAACAGTGTTTCAGGCCCAGCTGGCTGGGCATAGCTGTTGCTTACAGGCAACAGAAAAACTTTTAAGTGTAATCAGTGATGTGTGATCATTGAAGGTATAAGATGGTTAGCACAGCTAATTTGATTCATGCTGTATATGTACAAAAATTGCAATATGCCCCAGTGACCAAAAACTTTGATTAGAACATTATGCAAATGATTGTTTACATGTAAGATACTCCCCCATAATTACAAACTTGTTTGTTATTTAATTCTTTATACTCACAGAAAACAAGTAAGATCAAGTAAGTTATCAAATATTGTTAGCTCTTAGTGCCTAATGGTTATTGTTTTAAGGTTATACTGTAAGTAATTTCCTGACTGCCAAATGGCACTTTTACTATTCAGTGTTAATTGAGAGCTGTTCGGCCAGTTAAGTTTTATTTCACAAACCACTAATATCTAGTACTACTGAACTCTAAAGGTATCTAAGGAAGCACCTTGATAAGTACATTAGTGTCAAAAAATAAGATAACATTGAAACTGTGAATTTCAGTAACTACAATTGTGAATACTGGACAGCTTGGTTTTGACACTATTACAAATACATTAACACACTGATCTCGCTCTTTTAGCAAATTGGCTTTAAGTATGTAACATAAATACAAATGCCTCTTAATGCGATTGCAAGATGCATAATTGTGTGTTTACAAGCTGTTCATGTGAAAGAGCGTTGCTGATGGATTGCACATCTTGGTAGGAACATGAAAGAAAATTCAAATAAGTGTATTTTAACATTGAAATAAAGTTTTTCAACTGACTGTCTTTACTTGAACACGTTGAATATTTGGTGTCTGAGGAAATGCTTCACTGTTTGCCTGTAGATGGCACTATGGCAAAGGCTTATCATATGTGGAATAGACCTTATTTCATCACTAACACTTAGTTATAGTCAGGTTATATTCAATCATGA
The DNA here is from genome assembly GCF_001660625.3 of Ictalurus punctatus. Lineage (NCBI taxonomy): Eukaryota > Metazoa > Chordata > Actinopteri > Siluriformes > Ictaluridae > Ictalurus > Ictalurus punctatus. Next base: position 21,815,645 of record NC_030421.2, read on the forward strand.
ATGAGAATATGAGGCATAGAAAATATATATTCTCTTGGAATTATTTTTTTATACGTTTGGCAAATTATTTACTGGTTTAAGTGCAGTTGAGACTTGAAGTGTTTAAGTCATCTGGTAATATTAAATATTTAATGCTAGAATTCTAATATATAATTTTTAATAATCTATTGACTGATGTTACATGCAGTCCATAGCCCATAATTAAAATAATGACTCATATCCTCTAAAACACTGAAAACATGCATAAGTATAAATATATATATATATATATATATATATATATATATATATATATATATATATATATATATATATATATATATATGCGCATTATAAATGGGATATGCATTGCTATGAAAGATCCGTAGGTAATGGTTTCTCAAAGAACAGTCTGAAGAGGTGAGTTTTAATGAGTGCAGACCTGACAAGGAAGTGCTTTGTCTCACAGGCAAGAATACTAAAGCAATAAAGGTTTGGATTCTTGATCTGGATGCCTTTTTAGAGAAGCAGATTTGAGTTTTGGTTGTGTATGTAGACATACAGCTCTGTTCAGGTGCCATTCTGACGTTACGTTTGACCTGCGGAGTTTCTGACAGAGATGTGTGTGAGGTCCATTTCAACTTTGTTTTATCTATTTCAGTTTTTCTTCTTTTACTGCTTGTGTTCTTGTCCCCCCCCCGTCCCCCAATTAGTGTCTCAAAAGTCTCCATATATAGGGGACTATGTATTCCAGCACCACGTCGGTTGTACCTTCGTCATTGGATGTTTGAGAACATCCACTTCTTGGTTGGTCCATCCAACCAATAGACTTCCAGTCTTTTTTAATTTTGTTAATAATTTTGGCAACAGTGTCATGTGTGATGTGCTTGCCATGTTTCCTGTTAAAGTCCATTGCAACCTTTCCACAGCTTCCCAATCCAGCCATGAGAATAATTTCAATACTTTGTTCTTTTGTGAAATGCATTCTTAAAGGCTATCTGAAAAATAGATATATAATGTAAACTAAGTATGAAAATTTTTGGAAGACATTGTGCTAAAACCTGTTAATTTCCCCTATGTATGAAGACTTTTTGAACACCCTGAATTATCTTTAGTCTATTTATTACTTTCTTTTATTCACACATTCTTTGGTAAGCTTTTGTAATGTCCATACAGCACCTTGAACCTGAGTATACAGATAATTTGGTACATCTGGGTTTGAGTTGTTTGTAAGGACTTGTGGATATTGCCTACCTTTTGTTCAAAATGTACAATGAAAGTGAGAGTCACATGGCATACCAATGGACATGACTGGCTGAGCACAGCTTAAATGTAACCTTAATTTCTAACAGAGCAGATTTGTATTGGACAATCTCCATGGTGACCCCAAACGAGTGTAAAACCACTGACTGATGTGCAGCAGCAAAAAGTAAGTGCTTCGAATGATTTTGGATAATCGTATATAATTACAATTTTAAAAATGTGTTCTTTGTATTTAATAATATTGAAAATGTTTAAAACTGCTAATGCAACAGAATGGAATTGAAACGTTGGAGTGACGAGGGTAGAGATAATGTTATTTTAAGCAACATCAGAGCAGCCACTGACTTTTCTTATTGTTCGTGGTAAAATCATGGATCAGCAGGATCTGGAAGCAAGGAACTGTGTGGACAAAATGCCAACTAAAGCTCAAGAGGTGAGCTGTGTAAACACTGGCTTCTCTCAAAAACTGAGTTGGCAATGAATACTGAAGTGTAGATATAAAAGTTAGTGCCAATTTTGTGTCTCTCAGGATGCTGTGATCAACATGAAGTCTATACAGGATATCTCGAAACAGCTGGGCTTTGAATGGCCAGTTCTTGCATATGAACTGGGCTTCACAAGAATTGAAGTCCGGCAGTTTCATGCTACATCAAAGGAGAAGCGGGATCAGGCCAAGAGCATGCTGGAATCCTGGTAGGCAACACTTAACAGAATCTTTCATCTGAATACATGTTATTAAGATTTTGAAGCTGTAATATTCATTCAAATTACATTCTAATGCTTTATATGTGTTTATTTCTGTACATACAGTATAAGTGTAGGATGTCCTATCCCACAGGTATGAGAGGACTTGGGATAAGCCTAATAAGACTAAAGTGCTGCAGGATGGACTGGAGCGTGCTGGTCGTAGAGACCTGGCTGAGAGGCTGCGCTGTCTTCATTGGGGCCACCAGAAACTCAGCCGCAGAGTCGAGCTGCCCTCTGCCTTCCCCTTTCTCATAACCGTCCACAAGACAATAGATAACAAGGAGGCCCTGAGAAGAATAAATGAGCTTAATCGCAGTTTCAACTAATATCATTGCTGGGAAACAATAATACATTCTTAAGTTCTCAGATGTTCTGGATACTCCAAACATAATTTAAATGGATTTATCATGCAGAACACTTTTAATTATGTAAAACAAAAACTGTTGGTTTTTTTTTTTAAGTTGAAGGGCATTAATGATATTGTTTTCACACTGATGTACAGTTTGCATAGTTTTAATGCTTTCAAATTATTTAGGGCAACTCAGACAGATGCAGCATTATTTTACTGAAACTAATACCTTAGGAAATCTTTTATACTTCTTGTAATATTCAAAATAAATTTAAAACGGTTCAATCTGTACTTCCCTGGATTCCAGGAATCTACTAGTTGTTGTTTTTTTGTTTGTTTGTTTGTTTTTTTAACACAGGGACTGACTAACCAGGTAAATAAACAAAACCAGGCCACGTGACAGCAATTTGGTCACAGCTAGCTATACATTTCCTATCCAATACCATTCCGTGAGAAAGCCTATACGTTAACCAGCTATATAAGTAATGTAAAGTCTACTTCACAGCAAATCATGTTATATCTATTCCAGCCAACTGTTTCTAAGCAGCAGGATAGATATGAATGCTGGAACAACGATAGGTCGAGTCAACCAAACTCAGTGTGTGTAGCCAATCAATGCTGTGTGCGTCCATGTTGGAAGTGTTGCCAGGTGCCTAAGAAACCCTCATATACGGGATACTTGAACTGACGCTGATTGGTTAATTTTTTTGTCCGCTGTTTGGGGGTTGGGCCTTCTGAACACATTACGAATTATATCATATACACATATTAAAACTTTTAATATACATTTAAACGGCATTTATTTATACCTGAATCACATGCCAGACGTGCATATTATATATATATATATATATATATATATATATATATATATATATATATATATATATATATATATATATATTAGAATACAAATAGTAAACTATTCTTTTTATAATAATAAATAATAATTCAAGATCATTTATAGACATTGATATCATTCATGGACAAATGTATAATATGACATTAATTTTAAATATTACATTGAACAATGAAAGTCGTTAATATGCTGGATTTGAAAGTAGTGGATACTGGTTGGAAAAAGATTGTCTCAGTTTGGTATGTTGACTATCTGTACAGGATTTTGCTGAGGATTTTATTAAATATATTTGTTGATTGTTGTGGCCAGAAATGCTTAATTTTGCTGCAATTTTTTTTTCTTCTTCAAAATTTGCAATTCAACTTGCGGAACTTTTGTGCTTTATTTACTTGAATTGGCGAAATTGCAATTTCACAGAATTGTTTTGCACGTCTTTTGCAGTTATGTTTGTTGGTAAATGAGACCTCCCTGCTGAACCCCCCCTCTAAAAAAACAACAAAAAAAACCAATAGAAACCCTCATATAATTTGTAAACGTTTTAATGGTTATAATAGGAATTGTACCAGTAGTGGTAATGGTTTTAATGGTTAGCTGATGGTTTGTAATGGTATTTGTAGAGGAAACCATTACATACATAATTTCTGTCATGGTTTCTATTGTTTTGTTTTTTTTCCAGCAGTTTTTTTTTCCAGAATGGAAGAGTGTTTTGGCTGAATGCGCGTTATGATGACGTCAGATGACGCATCTCAGCCCAAATATGCAGAAAATCTGCGGTGATGTTGAAAAACTGCAAGCTCCTCCCTACAATGCGGAGTTCGCTTGATTTTCCGTTCAACTCTGCGAGCGCAAAATCCTAGAGGGACTAAAATGAGGCTATTTGAAAAGGTTTGCGTTTGTTGTACATACCTGGCAACCCTGCTAGTTTGACTACGTCGTACGCCGTCGCTAACTCAAGAGCAAGATGAGTCAACCAACAGGCGGGTCGAAGGAGCTTTCTCATTTCTCTCGACTGTGATGGAAAATGTAATGCTGCTGTCACTCGACTCCAGTTCGCTTCATTCAGTAAACATGGCTGCGCTGTATGACAGATAAACGCTGCCCCTTTCTAGCACTGAGATCTTGTTATAGTCTCCTAGCTGGGAATGTGAATTAGAAAGCTGAGTCCTATAAATCGGCGACACTGGGACTCTTCGGGTGCAGACTTGACAAATATCGTGTACGTTGTTGTGGTGGTGGTGGTTGTTGTTGTTGTTGAGGTCATTCCGACAGGAGACGGACACACCTGGATGTCGTTAAGCTCAACATGGCTTCAGTAAACTGTTTTAGTGGTCCGGAAGAGCTCGAGGATTCATGCCATGCACTGAATTTGATGAGAGAGCTGAAATTTTTCTACGACTCCCAACTTCTGGTTGATGTTCGTATTGAAGTGGAAGCAGGACAGGAGACGTCAGGATGCTCCTCCAAAACGGAAACGCGGTCATTTTTCCAGTGTAACCGGAATATCTTGGCGGCAGCGAGTCCATATTTCAAAAGCATGTTTACAGGAGGACTGTACGAGAGCACTCAGAGCAAGATTACGATTCACGACGTGGACGCAGAGTCGATGGCGCTCATCATTGACTACTGCTACACCGGCAAAGTAACCATCACTGAAGCCAACGTGCAGAAGCTTTATTCAGCTGCCAACATGCTGCAGGTGGAGTACATCAGACATGCCTGTGCTGATTTCATGACCAGAAGGCTGGACCTGTCTAACTGTACAGGCATCTTGAAGTTTGCAGACACCTTTGACAACATGGACCTGAAAAGCAAAGCTCAAGCCTTCATAGCGAAGCACTTTGCTCAGCTCGGTGCCAGCGAGAAGGAGCTGTGCGAACTGGACATGAAACAAATGAAAGAGATCCTCACTTTAGATTCCCTTGATATCGACTGTGAGAGGAAAGTGTGTGCGGTTGCGATATGCTGGATCGAACACAACCTGCCTCTGGAAACCGAGGACGCGTTGCACATCCTCAAGTGTGTCCGATGGTCGCTGTTCACAGAGAAAGACCGCTTCTATTTAGAGAGCCTTCGATCGAAGCCTTTTGTTAAAAAACACCTTTCGAGTTTACCGGATTTGGCTAGTACGGGAGAGAGCGGTGTGATTTCGACGAATCGCACAAAACAGAGGATTGGTAAAAGTGCAAAAGAAATGGTGCTGTTTTTTGGCCGACCAAATGAGCCGTTCATGTGTTATGACCCTTACACCGAAGAGATCTACTCCATGTCGTCTCCTGTCATTAATCTTGGTCATCAGAACTTTAAACGTTCTCCTATGGAAACGTTTTTAGTCTGTGCCACGCCAGAGAACAACCTGTACATAGCGTCACACCTGTCAAAGCACTTCTGGGTGTATAATTCTTTGCTGAATTCCTGGCAGGAGCTGGCTGAAAGACTGCTAGGGAGAATGCATTCATACATCGGCTACCTCAATGGGCACATGTACATTCTCGGTGGTAGGGACCCTGTATCTGATGCCAGGCTCAAAGAGGTTGAGTGCTATAGCATTCAGAGGAACCAGTGGATGTTTGTCGCCCCTTTGCCTCATTCTTTAGGCAAGATGCAAGTCGTGACAGTCAATGAGCAACTATATGTAGTGAACAAGAGACGGATCCTGTGCTACGAGCCCAAGCGAAACCACTGGCTCCAGCGTGGTTCTTTAAAACGCAGCAAGCTCCACAAAGCCTGCGTCTTTCAGGATCAGATCATCTGCCTTTGTGACATCCCAGTCGTGAAAGTGTATAACCCAGTCCGGGGGGAATGGAGACGCATCGCGGACATACCCATCGATAGCAGTGCTCTGAACTACCAAGTGGTGCAACACAAAAACAAACTGCTCCTGCTTACTCTTGCCATTGTCCATCACAACAAAAACAGGCTTGTCATACATGAGTATGACTCTTCTAGGGACACATGGAAAAATGTGGTCACCATGTTCGGGTCTTCATTTGGCTCGATAAGTCTCTCTGCTCGCATTTATACGGCTTGCCTTAGTTCAGGACAGAACTTCATTACTGAGGAGGATGATGACAGTGGCTCCAGTGTGGACTGGGACTTTGGACTGACAGATGCAGACTCAGATTCTGGCAGCTCAAGCTCTTTTTCTGATGAGAATTGGTAGCAAACACTATGTCTGGAAATCTCTGTATTTATTCATGCCTGTACGTAAGAGACATACAAAGTCTTAAACTCCTTCTGACGATAAGCATTGCATTGTACTGATATTATATGACTGGCCAAAAGTGACTTTATTTATGTACCAGCACAGAGGCTTTGCTTTTACTTGAATTTACATGGTATTTGTATTAGTATTACTGAGTTAAAAGGTACTGTGATAATGAACACCAGAAGATGATTTTCTCAGATTCTTGTTGCTGCCAATTTGGTGCTGTTATAGTATGAAGTGTATTTTGTTTTTTTTCACCTTTTGACAGATAAAGACCAGTATTAATATATTTTTGAGTTATTAAATACCTTATACATTTTAGATTGATTTATTCTGATACATATAACCATATTTTGAATCTGATTTCTTTACACACATCTTATATATGGTAGAATGCATGTTGGTAGAAAGGGTGCCATATGTTTCTCTCATGTCTGTGTCGGTTTCTCCTGAGTTCACTGTGGTTTTCTCTCACCTCCCGAAAACGTGCCATTATGAGGTTTGGCAGGGCTAAGTGTATGATCAGCATGAAGTCTATACAGGATATCTCAAAACAGCTGGGCTTTGAATGGTCAGTTCTTGCATATGAACTGGGCTTCACAAGAATTGAAGTCAGGCAGTTTCATGCTACATCAAAGGAGAAGCGGGATCAGGCCAAGAGCATGCTGGAATCCTGGTAGGCAACACTTAACAGAATCTTTCATCTGAATACACGTTATTAAGATTTTGAAGCTGTAATATTCATTCAAATTATATTCTAATGCTTTATATGTGTTTATTTCTGTACATACAGTATAAGTGTAGGATGTCCTATCCCACAGGTATGAGAGGACTTGGGATAAGCCTAATAAGACTAAAGTGCTGCAGGATGGACTGGAGCATGCTGGTCGTAGAGACCTGGCTGAGAGGCTGCGCTGTCTTCATTGGGGCCACCAGAAACTCAGCCGCAGAGTCGAGCTGCCCTCTGCCTTCCCCTTTCTCATAACCGTCCACAAGACAATAGATAAAAAGCAGGCCCTGAGAAGAATAAATGAGCTTAATCGCAGTTTCAACTAATATCATTGCTGGGAAACAATAATACATACTTAAGTTCTCAGATGTTCTGGATACTCCAAACATAATTTAAATGGATTTATCATGCAGAACACTTTTAATTATGTAAAACAAAAACTGTTTTTTTTTTTGTTTTGTTTTGTTTTGTTTTGTTTTTTTTAAGTTGAAGGACATTAATTATATTGTTTTCACACTGATGTACAGTTTGCATAGTTTTAATGCTTTCAAATTATTTAGGGCATCTCAGACAGATGCAGCATTATTTTACTGAAACTACTACCTTAGGAAATCTTTTATACTTCTTGTAATATTAAAAATAAATTTAAAACAGTTCAATCTGTACTTCCCTGGATTCCAGGAATCTACTAGTTGGTTTTTTTGTTTGTTTTTTTAACACAGGGACTGACTAACCAAGTAAATAAACAAAACCAGGCCACGTGACAGCAATTTGATCACAGCTAGCTGTACATTTCCTATCCAATACCATTCTGTGAGAAAGCCTATACGTTAACCAGCTATATAAGTAATGCAAATTAATGTGTGTCTCCCTTAGATATACTGGCAGCCCATCCAGGGTGTATTGCTTCCTCCCAGTAATTCTGGGATTGGCTCCAGATCCACTATGACCCTGACCAGGATAGAGCTTTTACTGAACACGTATGAATGTCTGTGGATCCTACATGTTTTATTCCTGGGGTTTATATGTTAGTCCCTATTCAAGTCATTTTCCAACTGCAAAGTTGTACAGTAGCTCGTGTGTGTGTGTGGTGGTGGTGATGATTTATGCTGACAGTGATGTGTGGTAATCCTGGTCGATGGGAAGTGAGCTCGCGCTGAGGTCAGGCGTCGCGTTGTGTTCTCGCGATACTTCACGGGAGCTAGTCCTGCTATGGCAGCTGAACACCAAAATGCTGACCCTGATACCGCTACGGTCTGTGACAGAGACAGTCTTGCGAATGATTCGTTTCAGGACAGTTTTCAGACAAGGGTATTTAAAATAATTGTCATTGGTGACTCCAATGTTGGAAAAACGTGTTTAACCTATAGGTTCTGTGAAGCTAAATTTCTTAAAAACCCAGAAGCCACAATTGGAGTTGACTTCAGAGAGAAGACCCTTGAGCTGGGGGGAGAAAATATCAAGGTAGGTGGAAATGTTGATCAGAGCGAGTGATGTTTGTCCAGTATTTTGATAACGAACACATTTCAGACTGTGGTATAACATCCTTATTGAGCGTTAGTCAATAACAGTCGACAGTCGTGGCGTGTTACACCGAATGATATAGCAGTTCCTCTGTGCGTTTACTACAGAGTTTAACAATAAAAGCTTATTTTACACGCCCGAATCAACTAGTTTTACTTTACACATTTGCAAACCATCACATATAAACTGTGGGCTTTGGTGCAATAGTCGTTTTTTCTGACTAGTACAAATATCCTAGAATATGATAAACACGGATTTATTAAAATAGTGAATAGTTTGGGCATCAGCACAAGTGAATAGTGTTTTCCAAATCCCCATTTGGAAATCATATCCGGCCGGGACTTCTTATCTGTCTTGGGCGCCTGTCAATCTTTTAATAGACACGCCCCCAACATCCCTTCACTCCGCCCTCATCTCAATCAGTTCTGAAAGGAAAACATGGGATCCCAGCACGTGTGCAAATGTGATCTGTATACAGCGTTGAACTGTGAATGGCTGGCTTTACATAAGGTCGTATCAAATTCAAGGCCTTGATGCTCACGTACAAGACCTTGTCTTAAACAGCAACCCCCTTCCTCAACACTCTCCTTGAGGTTTATGTTCCCTCACGCAATCTGCGATCGATTAATGACCGACACTTTGCAGTTCCTACTCGGGTCCCTTTCCTGAACATTCAAAGTAACTGTCCGTCAGTGGTGGGATGAACTTCCAACCTCAATCGGACCTAAGAATCTGTCACTATTTAAAAAAACAACTAAAGACCTACCTCTTTCATGAAAACTTAACTAACCCCTAACCTGCCAACCCCCACATTATTAAAAAAAACCCCAAAAAACCCCATAAAAACTACACTGGCAGTTATACCTCTACTCTGCGCACTTTGCTTCTCTAGAACTCAATAAAAGATCTTGTATTATAGCACCACTTGTATTGTTCTCCGCTTGATGTATCACTTTGCTTGTATTTCTTCATTTGTAAGTCGCTTTGGATAAAAACATCTGCTAAATGAATAAATGTAAATGTAAACAAGGTAAGGTAATGCCTTGAATGAACAGCCTTCATAGAAATGTATGTAATGTTATATCCAACAGTAGTGACAATTATTCTAAAAACTCCTCTCTGCTCATTATAAAGAAAAGAAAAGAAAAGTGAGGGCACTGTTGACCTTTCTCACAGCAGCAAATACGTATGAGTCAAATTTCATACAACACACTTAATAAACAGACTACATCATCATTTGAAAGTGATGTCATGACATTCCTGGATAACACGGGTAACTTAGTCAGTCTAACTGAACTCCACTGACCACCCCAGATCCTGGCGGCAAACAAATCTTGCTTAATCACTCAAGTTCCAGTCTTGGCTAATGCACATACGACAGCCAGTTTCCCCATAGCACTGCAAAGTTAAAATCATCGCAATTGGTAGGGATGGTGAAGATCACGCTACCATTTAACAATGAGTTTGTGATGTGATGATTTTCAGGAAATTGATCCAAACATAACATTTGTTTTTAGTTGCAGATTTGGGACACAGCAGGACAGGAGCGATTCAGAAAGAGTATGGTGGAACATTACTACCGCAGTGTGCATGCTGTGATCTTTGTGTATGATGTAAGCAACCTGGCCTCCTTCGAAAATCTGCCCGAGTGGATTGAGGAGTGTAGGCGCCACTCAGTCCCACTGAACGTGCCCCACATCTTAGTAGGGAACAAATGTGACTTAGGAAGAGGAGAGGTTCCCACCTCATTGGCACAGCGACTAGCTGACAGCTATAATTTCCCCCTCTTTGAGACGTCTGCCAAGGACCCTGCTGAGAAGGAGCATGTGGATGCCATTTTCCTCACCCTGGCCCACAAGCTGAAGAATCACAAGCCCCTGAGGCTGAAACAGCCAAGTGGAAGCACTGCAACACCCCTGACCAGCGAGCAGGAAGAGAAGAAGCTCTGTTTCTGCTGAGAGACGGTGGCTTTGTGTAACTGCCTTGAAATGATGATGATGATGATGATGAAATGGTAAGATGGTCAGTCTAGATTGGGAACTTTTTGCTGTTTTTAATGGAACAGAAAGACATAGAGGGCAAGCATTATTAACTGTGTGCAATTACCAAAGATGTTCCTTATTCTCGGAAAGCCAGTGTGAGTGTTTACCAATAAATCAGTGCAGTGATTATGAAGGAACAACATGACAGCATTAATGAAGCAAACAAACAGTTGCAGAAATTTTGCACAAGAAAACGATCAAATACTTACATTTGAATTACATTAAAATGCCTCATGCATTAGCATGATAAAAATATATTGTCAAAGCATACAATACTTATTTTACATCACCCTTAAGATCTAGGGCTCATCCATTCTGAGCAACTTGAATTGCTGTGTTTTAAAAAATGTTGCTTTTCTTTTCATGCTGTTTGTTGTCATATAATGTTGTGCTGTTGTATTTAATTGTTTGCAGTATTTCAGTTACGTTGTGCCTGAGCCAGAATTCAGTGATTTTCAAAGCGATATTTCAGGAGTAAGAAGGGAACCAACTGATGGTGTTCATTATTCTTTGATCACACACTATACATTATAGATATTCGTAACACTTCATAATTCATAATCACTATTTGACATAAATGTGCTGCATCGATTCAGAAGAACTTGAGAAAATCTGTTCTGATTATCTTGCATGATTGAAACCATCCTTACTGAGGATTTTTTTTTTTGCACAAATGCAGTGTTGCATAGAATTCAAAATGATATCAGCCGAAGTTACATAAAAGGTGAAATTTAGCTGCTTGATTATAATTGTATCAATGAATAGGACCAGCTTTTTCTGATTAGTGTAAAGAATGGCAGTGAAATATTCTCAAAGCTTGTACTTAACATGATTTGTATCACACAGAGGGACGTATCCATTAACAACACTTAACTACCAGCATGACACCTTGATATATGTAACAACTTACTCGAAGCTCACACTAATTTTACTGCTGGAATGTTACAACCTGCGGGCAGGGACCAGCCCGATGAAGGTACTAATCCAGCCCACCATGTGAATTTAGAAACCCAGCTCTAAATCAAAATTGTCTTGTGGACTGTAGTTGAATTGATAGCATTTTAAAAAGAGCTAGTTTCTGTTATTCCTCTAGGGGGCAAAATAGAGCAGTAAACAAGTATAACAGTTACTGTAACCATGTGTTTTGAAAATAACTAATTGAAGAGTCTTCATGAGACAGAACAAGCACTACAGCTCCAGTGGGCTAGCATGTTAACATGTGATAGCACGTCTTGGTAGCGGATGATTCTATGGGCTATCTTCCTTAATCCTTAACCTAACCTTAATCCATCCGATATATGGCACATTTAGAGCTGGCTTTGGGCTGCAGAGATACATACTTGGATTTCACAGCAGCAAGGGTACAATGCAATGCAATGCAATCACAACTATATTGATATCCCCCCCCCCCCAAAAAAAAAAAAAAAAAAAACCATAATCACAGCTCAATTCAAGGTTGTACATTTATTTACATTTATTATTCATTTAGCAGACGCTTTTATCCAAAGTGACTTACAAATGAGAAAATACAAGCATTTTGTAGCACTACAAATTGTAGAAAATTTCAAGGGGGTGAATACTTTATATATGGTAAAACCACATATATAAAGGGGGGGAACTGTATATATGGTATGAGCATAATTTTTCTTTTTTTTGTAATGAATTGCAGTGTGTTCGTGTGTTTTGTAAGTGATATACATTCAATCTGTTTGTGCATTCAGAATGTACCTTTCAGATAAATGAACACATTTAAGAGGAGTTATTGATTATAGTGTAATGTGGCCCGTTACGTAAAATGAGTTTGACACTCCTGCTTTAAAGGATTTTTTTTTTTTGCCTAAATGAAGAAAGCCTTTAATTGTCACATATACAGTACAATGTTTTTATTATTTTTATTTTACATCTGATATGTTCAGAGCTGTGTGAACCAAAAATGTAATATTTTAAAGTCAGTTTTGAGCAGCTTTTTACCTTCTCACCATGAACAGCTGATAAGCTATACCTCCAGAGCAAATAATCTTTCTGTTGAAGGCTTGTGATGGATTGCGTCTCAAATACGATGATGTTTGTTGTTCATGCACCTAGATCAAGCACGTGCTATTCTTGAGTTGAAGAGTGTACATGCAGGTGGTTTCAGGGCACAGGTTTGTTCACAGTAAGAGATGTAGGGCACTTTGTATATAGGATAGGATAGGATATAGGAACCTTTAAGGCAGAATGATTGGATCCCAACATTAAGGCTTGTAATGTGACTGCAGCCTTAGTCCTAAAATCATGCCCCTGTTGTTGCTGATGTCATTTTACATAACTGTGACTACATGACAAACCCCATGTAAATCAGTTTTTTTTCTTTCAAAATGGAAATAAAACCATCAGCACATGGTCTCCTAGTTAATGTGAATGTAGGCCATAGTAATGAATCATCTTATGTCACTGCACCTTTGAATCTGCTATGAATGAGCATGAGAACAAAAAACCCATGAATCTGAATCCTGAGTGAGAGGGGGAAAGCTTCGGGAATACAATGAAAATAACAAATTTTGTGTCATTTTGAGGATGTCTTCAAAATACTCTGTTTTTGTGTAACCATTGTTTGGGATTCATGTAATAAACCAGTCATGAATGTCTTAGTGAATAAAATAAATAAATAAAATATACACTGCACTACTGTCCCATTTATTTAGCTATTTATTTGTATGAGTTATTTGGAAAAGATTTATACATTTACAAAGCAAGATCTGATTGCATTATAGTGGCTGTTGAATTAAATGGTTACAGTGTTTGATTAGGGATGTCTGAATTTATGTAATAAATGCATTTGTTGAATAAACAAATGCATTTGTTGAACATTGAAAATTTTGATTTGGAGAGTAAACATTCAGATTTTTCAGAATTATGCTTTTTGCACTTCTTTAGCAACCAGAATGCTTTGCTTATACTTTAATAAATGTTATAAAATTCTTGCTATACCCAACTACAAGCCAAAACAATTATAATGGAAACAAATATTATTTACACATCATCTAGTCCTCTCCTAAAGTATTGGAACAGTAAGGCCAAGTCTTTTTTTGTTGCTATACACTGAAGACATTTAGGTTTGAGAGCAAAAGATGAATATGAGATGATAGAGCAGAGTTTCAGCTTTCACTTTCCTGATATTTACATCTAGATGTGTTAAACAACTTAGAACATGACGTCTTTAGTATGAACCCACTCATTTTTCAAGTGATCAAACATATTGGAACATTTGACTGATATGTGTTTCTGGTTACCCAGGTGAGTCCTGTCAGATTGATTGTTTAAACAATTAATAGTTCTGAATGTCTTCTCTTTGGTGAGCCCTGAGTTTCACCTGTGCAGACTGCATATGTTCTTAAAAAAGGATAAAACAATATTGAGACCAGAGGATGTCTATGGGAGAAAAGCAAAGCATTTTGAAACTGAGAAAAGATGCACAAGCATCGGGTGTAGCCGATACAACAATTTGGCATGTCCTAAAAAAAGAAAGAAACCACCGGTGTACCAACAGCCAGACATCAAACAGGTCAGCCAAGTAAAATAACAGCAGTTGATGACAAATAGTGTAAGCGCTGTGACGAAAAAAATAACATTCAGTGACATCAACAACCTCCACAGGGCAGGCGTGAAGGTGTCACAACCAACTGTTTCAAGAAGACCTTTAGAGCAGATATATAAAGGCTGTACCACAAGATTTACACTACTCATGAGTAGTTAGAATCACAAGACCAAATTGGAATTCAGAAATAAATACAGAAATTAGCCTCAAAAGCTCTGGAACCAAAATTAACATCTACCAAAAGTGATGGAAGGCAAAAGTGTGGAGAAAGAAAGGGATCTGCTCATGATCCAAAACATACAAGCTCTTCAGTCAAGCATGGTGGAGGTAGTGTCATGGCTTGGGCTTGCATGGCTGCTTTTCGAACAGGCTCACTAATCTTTATTGATGAGGTAACTCATGATGGTAGCAGCAGAATGAATTCAGAAGTCTACAGAAACATTCTGTCTGACAATTTACAGAGAAATGCATCCGACCTAATTGGGAGGAACTTCATCATGCAGCAAGATAATGACTCAAAACACACTGCCAACTCAAAGGACTTCATCAGGAGGGAGGGGGGTGGGTGGGGTTGGTCGATATCAAAAGTAACAGTCAGTATGTGGTGTCCTCCAGCTGCTTTAAGTACTACAGAGCATCTCATCCTCATGGACTGCACCAGATTTGTCAGTTCTTGCTGTGAGATGTTCCTCCACTCTTCCACCAAGGCATTTAAAAGTTCTCCATCACGTCTGGGGGGACACATGGTTACGTGTAATTTTCCACTGCAAGGAAAATCAGCTGTCCTTCCTGTCTCCCTGTAGCACTGTCTTAGGCGTCTTACATTACAGACATTGCAATTTATTGCTCTAGACACATCTGCAGTCCTCAGGCCTCCCTGCAGCAGGCCTATGGCATGTTCACGCAGGTGAGCAGGAACTCTAGACATCTTTCTTCTGGTGTTTTTCAGAGTCAGTAGAAAGGTCTCTTTAGTGTCCTAACTTATTGTAACTGTAACCTTAATTGCCTAGTGCCTGTAAACTGTTCGTGTCTTAAAGACTGTTCCACAGGTGCATGTGCAATAATTGTTTATGGTTCATTGAACAAGCATGAAAAACATTGTTTAAACCCTTTCCAATAAAGATCTGTAAAGCTTATTTTGGATTTTACAAAATTATCTTTAAAATAAAGTCTCCAGAAAAGGGACTTTTTTTTTTTTGCTGAGTATAGGAATTATCAGGAAATGAAAGATGAAATTCTGCTCTATCGTCTCATATTCATATTTGAATTGGCCTTGATGTTCCAAAGACTTTCAGAGGGGACTGTATAATGTATATACAACAATCAATTCAGTCTCGTCACATTTTTAACTTGTTCTATTCGTGAATAAATATTTTTGCTCTGTCCACTATAGTTTTTTATTTATTTATTTATTTATTTTTTTTAACATTATACGACCCTGTTGATACTGTTACTGTCCACCACTGCAGCACAAAAAGGCACCAGGAAAGTGCAACTACACACACCATGTTTTTCCATTTGTCTGCCTGTTGCAATACACAGTCAGTGTTGTGATAAGCTAATAATGATAAACTAATAATGATAAACTAATGCCAGAGCCATATCTCTCTGCAGTTCTCACCTGGTTTCCCACTGAAGTTAAACAGGGTTGAGCATAGCCAGTACCTAGATGGGAAGACAAAGGTTGCTGCTGGAAGTGGTATTAGTGAGGCCAGCAGGGGGTGCTCACCCTGTGGTCTGTGTGGGGCCTAATGTCCCAGTATGGTGACGGGGACAATATACTGTAGACACAGCACTGTCTTCCTAACTCTCTGTGGTCATTAAAAATCCCAGGACACTTATCGTAAATTGTAGGCGTATAACCCCAGTGTGGATAACCTCCTGGCGAAATTCCCCCATTGGGCCTTCTCTATCATGGCCCCCTCATAATCTCAATCCCTGAATTGTCTACATCATTCTCCTCTCCACTAATAGCTGGTATGTGGTGGGTGTTCTGGTGCACTATGGCTGCCGTTGCATCATCCAGGTGGATGCTACACACTGGTGGTGGTTGAGGAGACCTCCAACCCCAATACTATGTAAAGCGCTTTGAGTGTCTAGAAAAGCGCTATATAAATGTAACTGTAAACTGTAAATAAAACACTGCTGGATTTCACACCTCAGGGAACGTCAATTGTGAACCTATTAACCTTACTCCACATCATTCCATTATTTTGTGTCACGTTTGAAATATATAAATAGTAGCACAATAGTCCGTTGTTGTGGGTCCTAAAATCATTGTGTAATTGTTGGTATGGACCACCAGATGTCGCTACACACTCAACATTACAACAAACATCCCACATTTTAGGATGCAGTAGCAATACAAGCACAAATGTTTTAATATGTTTTAAGGCAGAATTAATCCACATCCTCTAAATGTGATTTTACTAAAAGTTACGGTCTACATGTAACCTATAGCAATGGGTTTTGTTCTTCATTTTGTTTGAGTGATGGAAATCACAATTCACTATTATATTTAGGCGAATTAGGTCCTTATTAGAGTATTTGACTGCTCCCTTGAATTAAATGGGTTTCATTTAAACCTCAATAACTCAAAAAGCTTAGAACTAATGCTAACTTGGAGCTAATGTTTTCTGTCACTTGAAAGGTTTATGGATCAAATAAATAGACAAAATATTATTCTACACAGTTAAATAATGTTCACAAAATAAACCTATGCTGGGGGGAAGGGGGTGGGGGGATTACGTGGCTTTATTTGATATTTAAAGGGTCCAGACGGTTTGAGAACCCCTTGCAGGTAATCTGAATGGATAAAATCTTTCGGTAAAAGAAATTCTCTGTTGTAAGGTTCTCTGCATCTATAACCTTAACGGGTCCCCCGGAGGGACAAACTGAAGAATAAATAAAGAGTGGGTGATGAAAATGGAAAACGGTTCAAGTACACTAAGGGTATAGGCGTGGTTAAAAATAAACAGGACCTGCGTTAAAGTCATGTGCTTTGGCTGTTTACAAAACATATACTTTTACCAGGGATGACGCCAAGCAGTGTAACTCAACCGGAAAGCTAAAAGAAGCGTGGCAACATACTATACAGTCCTAAATAGTAAGTCCAAACAGTGTGCGCGGCCGAGTGTCCTTTACTCATTAGTACAGCAGTAGGCTATGCGGTATGGCACGTAGCCACGAGCGGTGATGCGTAGACCCCGCCCCTTGCCCCGCCCCCCGTGGAAGTCGGGGAATATTTAAAAGCAAAGCCGCGCTGCTCAGACATGAGAGAGTTCTGCGAGACTGAGAGGCGTTACACATACGTTTTTTTTTGGAATAATTTAGGTTTGCGCTTGGGATACGCTTCCAGAATGAAGTCACCAAAGATAAAGCCTCAGAGTAAATGTAAGTTCAAGTCTTCCCTCATGGTTGAGGTCAGGGTACAGGTACAGCTCTCTTACCTGCAAAGGTCAAGCCTATAGGGGTTAAGTGTTTTGGTCACAGTTTACTGAGGAATGTTAAGTTTGAAATGCGACTCTTTCAGCTTTCCTTGAGGATGACGACGACCTGAACGCGGTGCTGTGCGAGTTCGACGCAGTCATTGAGGATTTCACTTCGCCGTTTGAGAAGAGACATTTCCGATACGACGAGCACTTAAAGACGATGAAGAGGCGGAGCAGCGCGAGCGTCAGCGACAGCGGCATCAGCGACTCCGACAGTAAGTGACAGAGCTGTGAGATCAGATCATAATCATAACCATACCTCACTAAAGTCATCCATCATTTCAGGTGTTTAGGAGTAATGACTCCACGTCACATCACATGAATTCATGATATACCATTTCTCATAGCTTGGTCACGTGATTTAGAAATCCCCAAACTTGCATGAATATGAATAGAAATTACAGTTTAAATGAAGAACTGTTGAAGTGAAACCCTGGCTCTAAGCTGTGAAGGCACATGACCCGTTGCTTTGCATCTGATTTGTATAAAACCTGAACTCTTTATGTGGCATCTCTCTCTCTCTCTCTCTCTCTCTCTCTCACACACACACACACACACACACACACAGAGAGGAAAAAATAATAGTAACTTCTTACTTAAAACCATACACCTTTTGTATATTTCTGGAAACGTGGCTACAGTGTACCTTTAAAAATGCCTTAAAGGTTTACTACAGGAACCTTTCTAGGTAAAAGGTGCATAATAAAAGTACGAAAGACATACTCTTGAGAGTGCCACCCCAAGAACAAGGAGTAGTACACCTTAGTATTTTTTTTTCCCTGAGAGTGTGCAGATGAAATGAACGGCCCTACACAAGGCCTTGGTAATTTCTTTTTGCGCAAAACCTTATTATATAATCTAAGACATATTTTTGTGTTCCTTCACAATTTATCTGACAACCTCTTCGTTCATAATCAGGTCACTCTGCCTCACAAAGTTGGAGTGAGCGCTTTCTTATCAAAGTTTTTTTCCCTGATCTAGATAATATCTGCATACATGTGATTATAATTCTGGAGCCGGTGCTATACGAAGCAAAAACAGTCTGCGCTCACGGATTTGTCTGAGCCGGGAGTCTGGAAGATTTCTCAAAGCAGACAGGCTGAATTGGCAGCGCTGATGTTGGGGCTTCTGATGTGTGGAAAGTCTGAACCTCTGAACCTCAGCTCAGCCAAGAAAGATGATTAAGTGTCTAACATGTAGTTTTCAGTGCAGTCTGGAGAATACAGGATATCATTTTCAAGTTCAACACTCACATTTTCACTTCAATCCTTTTAGTTAGCTAAATGAAAGGAGTTTGTATCCTGGGCAATGTGAGGAACCATAAAACAAAGTATTTATACTTTTTATCAGACAATATCTAAGGTAACATGTTGTATTTCATTGCAGTGGCGTATATTGTCCAGAACATTCCTCCAGAAGTTTTCAAACGGGTTTTAAACGTGTCCAGTATCGTTACTGACTAGACTCTAGCACTTGATTTTTTACTGATATTTTCAGTTTATGAATCTTTAAAGTCCGTAAGTGCTTGGTAACATTGCACTGAAAGTCACTCTAGATAAAAGCGTTTGTAAATAGAGCCAATGATTTTAGAGCTCGAGTTCTCTAAAGGATTATAACCAAATAAATTCCAAAATAAATGTGCATGCATTTCTCAGTCGCACTCAATTATATAAATAAATGCATAAATTAAACAGTAATGAAGCCTTTCTTCACATTACATCCTGGAGAAAGTAGTCACATTTTGTGGTGTCCTAAAACATCTCAAAGCCATGGTTATGTCACTCTCAGTTCTTCACTATTCAGTGTGGAATGCAAGGGACATGTGCTTCTTCTGCCAAAGAAGGCTTTGTTGCGAGTGAGAGAGAAAACACTATTCACAACACGGAGGTGCGCAGGACTCTGTGGAGCCTAACACAGAGGGCCAAAACTGAGCACACTCCACGCTTCCTGTAGCAGCATGCCTGTGTGTGAACTCTGAGCAGGGATAAGAATAGCTAAACATGAAGATGGGAGTGCTGTTTTTCTCACAGAGAAGACCATGCTCACTGTGGCCTTTGGCTGCCAATTATCCTGCCAGTGGGTGGGAGTGTTAAAGGGGATGGAGAGGAAGGAATTGTAGTCGCATGTTTTTACCACCCTCATGCTTTCTTTCTCTCCGCAACAGGTGCAGAGTCTCTCAACAGAAACAGCTTCAGCTTCAGCGATGAGAGGCTCAATTCTCCCGTGTTCTCGCCTTCACCTACCAGCCCTTCAGTCACATCGCCCAAACGTGAGTGTCTGGATGTTTACATTTATAGTATTTGTCAAATGATTTATTTTTTATCCAGAAGTGTTTAACTCCGTCACAGACGAGTTAGTATAGTGTGTGTGTGTGTGTGTGTGTGTGTGTGTGTGTGTGTGTGTGTGTGTGTGTGTATATAAATAAATATATATATATATATATATATTTTAATTTAGTGAGCACTAGAGGTAATATATAAACGCTTGTTTCTTTTTGACTTTGGTAATATTTTAATTACAGCAAAACTTGGTGACACAAAGGAACTGGAAGACTTCATTGCTGACCTTGATAAGACATTAGCAAGTAAGTGACTGAAATGCTATGTGAGGGCCAACTCCTGTAACTATATAACTATACATGTCTCTGAATCAGCGGAGCTCAGTTTGTTTTGAAGTGCTCTTAACTTCAAAACGTAACATGCCTCAGAGATCATGGAATGTGTGTATGTAAAATGCAGAATGAACACTGTACATATCCGTGAGCGGAGTGGCTTCATGGAAAGCTTTGCATTTTATGTGTTGTTTTGCTTCGCCGCTTGTAACTGAATGCTCTCCAGTCTGAGCTTCCGGACAGTTAAAATAGACAGTTAAGGTTTACAAAGCTGCAATCCTGATAGTGTGACTGTTCATTAAAACCAAACCTGTCAACTTTTACAGCTAATAACCAAAGGAGCTTCACTAACTGTACCCTCTGTGTACTTGTTCTGCTGTAGGCATGTGACCTGGAGTTAGTTACCAAGTTTAACTCCATCAGGAAGAGCAAGCAGACAGCAGGCCACACTGGACAGGCACAGTCATGGGCCTACACGATGATGAAACTCATGAAGACATCTCTCTGTTTCATTCATAAACACCTACACTATAAGGACTCATTGTGCTTCCTCTGGAAAACTTGATCTGGAAGATTATTTAAATGGCTTTTTATAGAAATTATTATTATTTGTAATTGTATAGAGCCGGTTACTGTAAATTTTATCCGTCTTTTGTGAATATATATTTTTGTATTCTTATGTAAATAGTAATTGCATCAAAGTCTATCGCTTTGTTATAAGAAGCTTTTCGATTATTAATTGACCTTAACAGAAATGCACACTTAATTCACTAGAAAAACTGGAAAGCATCATTAAGTGTATTTAATACAACTACAGTGCCCTCCACTAACATTGGCACACTTGGTAAATATGAACAAGGAAGGCTGTGAAAAATTGTCTTTATTGTATATATTTGATGTATTTAGATACATCAAAATCAACACAAAAATGGTTTACTGACAACAAAATGAAGATTCTGCCATGGCCATCCCAGTCCCCTGACTTGAAACCCATAGAAATCCTGTGGGGTGAACTGAAGAGGAGAGTCCACCAGCGTGGACCTCGAAATTTGAAGGATCTGGAGAGATTCTGTATGGAGGAATGATCTCAGATCCCTTGCCATGTATTCCCCAACCTCATCAGGCATAATAGGAGAAGACTCAGAGCTGTTATCTTGGTAAAAGGGAGGTAGCGCAAAGTATTGACTAAAAGGGTGCCAATAATTGTTGCACACCTATATTTAACAAAGATATATTTTTGATAAACCTATATTGTGTTTGCAGTTGTTTGATATCCATGAGAGCAGGGTATTTTTGTGAATTTTTTTTTAACAAAAGGTTAAACAATAAATACAAATTTTCAGTTTTCTTTGCTCAAATTTACCAAGGGTGCCAATATTAGTGTAGGTCACTAAACCTGAGATTAAAATAAATAAAAAAAACTGTGACTTTAAAGTATGCCTGTGTTATGTTTAGTTTTTTTTTTTCTTGTGGTTTTGGGGTCCATAATATTTTCTAACTAGAAAAGTGAAGTTTTCCACTCAAGCAAAATTCGAGAATATTGCACATGTAAAAATAGATTCTATATATACACGATGTTGGAGTTTGTTTTGACTAGAGCTTTGCTGAGTCATTCAGTGCAGTAAATTAAATTCGACGCAGTCTGTAAATGGTTTACCACACAGTAGGGGTCTCGGCTTGTGAGCAGTTGTCCTGCAGAATATTTGACAGCTGGTCACCACCTCAGAGAGCTTTAAGTCAGTCTAAAGTCAGAAAAGCAGACATGAAGATGAAGTGACCTGCTCTGTTTCATCTATACTGTACACGGCTCCAGTAAAATCACTGCATCATTTCTGCATTAAACCCCATGATACTTAATGCATGATGCTGGGAAATATCAACTTCTGCCCTGTTTAGTCAAAGCAATGAGGATTACTAATAAGCGCAAGGGTGAAAAAGCAGAATAACCCAGACATTCATACTCATGAGTCAGTACATGACCTTAGCACAGTCCAGCTTAACTTTTATTTGTTGTGTTGATAATATATGAAGCAGAAGTGGCTTTGGTATGTGCTTTTTTTCTTAATAAAGTTGACACAAACTACAGGCTATATTACAGCAGCTGTCCTTCACTTGTATGGACTGGGCAGCAGCCAGTGTATTCAAGCTACAGGCCTAAGGCAACCCAGTGTCAAATATACTGACACAACAGATTAATGCTCTGAGCTGGGTTCTGTCATTTTTAAAACTGAATTCCCACTTGGCAGCAGCAGGCACCGTTCTGGCAGTGCTGTCAGTGTAAGTTTGGCAGACAGCAGAGAACCAGTGGTCTGGAAGTGTGGGAAAGTGTAAATGGCAGGTGACAACTGTGTCTCCTACCCTGTGGGACAGAGGAACACTGGAGGAGGGCATCACCATCTCAAATCAATATCACAGCGAGGAGCATGGCTTTACTCCAGTGGGCAAAACAAAGTTACATAATACATCATGGCATAACAGGATAGACCCCTTCCTAATCTGCATCCTTTCAGTATGTACATAAATAGACTGTAGACATAACTTTAGTCTGAGGACAGCATAATGCAATCACTATCAAATGTACTGTTATACAAATTGATTTGCCATGCAGCAGGAATTTAAGAAGGAGGTGTACATTGAAATCCCAGGTCCATAGGAAAATCTAACTAGGTGAAGTTTTATCAGTTTATACAGTATATAAATGGAATATGATTCTATGACAAGAAAGATTTTTTTTTTAATGTTCTCATGTTCATCTGAGTAGAAATAAGAAACCTGAGGTCGGGAAGGGGGGTTTACCTTAAGGAACCTGAAAACCTTTGATGCTCATTTTCTGGCCTGATTTCTCATCTGGAAGCAATAATAGGAAAATAAATATAATAGGAAAATAAAGAGTTGACAAAAGTTCAGTAAAACCTGGCCAGTTTGTTCATGCACATAGCTTGCAGGTAGAGAGAGGCTGTGTGCAATTCAGCAAATTGGCTTCAATACATCATGCTTATGAAAAGCCTGTAGCATTCCCATTTTTCAATTCTGTCAACGATTTGATCCCCCAAGCTCAGTACATGGTAAAAGAAATAAAAATAAATAATTAAATAAATACAAAAAGAATCCACTTTTAAAAGATGATAGTAAAAAAAAAAAAAAAAGTATGAATAGATTTTTTAAAAAATGCATGGCTTGCATGGTTAATGTAATCATGTGAACTAACGTTCTATAGTTATTTGCTATTAACTGATTATGGTGTTGTACCACGATCATATCTGTGCTATCATAAGGCACAAGAAAGCAGTAGTTCTGCCTTAGCTGCTCCTACATTGACCATTTCCCATGTGTAGCTTCCAAAACGAATGCACCGGTACTGCAGGCCAAGCCAAGCAGCCCAGGATTTCAGGAACGTTAAGTCAGTCAAGTTATTTAGCTTGGAAAAAAAAAGTATCGCTTTTTATGCTTCTTCATAAAATGTAGTGTTTGGTTTAATGTAGCAATGCAGAATGTGCTCATTTCCCACAGATGATGAAAGACTAATGTTAAAGCAATCATTTCTATCAGTCTCAGCCTGGGGGAGGGTAATAAAATCATCAGGCATCAGTAAGAATCGCTCTATACTAATATCCCAAACACACTGCGATTCAGATGAACTCTGTAGTGTGCTCTAATTATAAAGAGTTAACTTTGACGTTACAGTGACAATGAACTGCAGAGATGTTGGATGGTGTATGATGCTGATACCTTCACAGCCACAGCGCACACTTTAAATATAGAATGGTGGAAATCCCAGGGAAAGGACAGCACATTCATCTCTAATGCGGCCTCGGTATTGTCTCTGTCCTTCCTCTGACCTCTGTGTCATCAGCTACCTTTCACCCACACACGCAGAAAAGGAGGCTTGTGTCAAAGGTCACACAACAAAGCATGAGGCTGAGTCAAAAAATCAGATAGGAATTACTGAATTAAAAGCCCATTAGCTTGTTTTGTTTGAAGGAAAAACACCACTTATGATCTAAAGTGCCCATCTTTATCAAACTGATACTGGGAACAGGGATTTGCTTTAACCATTTACAGTGTTACATAACCTCCTCAGACTATATATATATATATATATATATATATATATATATATATATATATATATATATATATATATATATATTATACTCTCTCTCTCTCTCTCTCTCTCTCTCTCTCTCTCTCTCTCTATATATATATATATATATATATATATATATATATATATATAAGCTCTCGTTCTAATCAGACATGTGAAATCTAATCTGATCTGATATACGTACAGCACAGCTAGAAAAACATGCCAACTAGAGCACACAATACTTATACACCGTCGTTCTCAGTGCAGAGGCAGGGTCCAGATGTCCTGCTATGATCAGCGCTCCTACTGAGCAGAACATCTCGTCTGCTGCGGGATCTGGTCTGACGCATACACATCACTCTTCTCCGGGGAGAGGCCATATCCTGTTTGATGAACATGATGCTTTGGAAAAGGAATCTGGGCTTCCACAAAGAATCGTTTCATTTTAGGGAGGGAGTCATTAAAATCCTCTCTGCCTCAATAATGTGAAAAACCGAAGAGTTTTCTTATGATCAGATTACTTGTGCACATGTAGACATCTTGGATGAAGTATGACAGAATAACTCAAGTTTTCCAGGATTTTCGTCATGTAAACACACTCGCTGTCTAACTGAGGGGCTATTTGAAATACAATGTTTACCTCAAATGATGGGCACTTTGATCATCTAGTGAGTACAGGAGAGACAGTCAAGACAGTTAAACCTACAGATCCCGATCAAGGAGGTCATTATCTTGATTGGCAGCAGAATAACCTTCTGTTCGGTAACGATTCTGATAAGATCACACTGTTTTGGTTGTAAACAGGTATTAGGCCGGTAAACTTAAGTGAACTACAATCAGAAGAGATACTGCTGTGCTGATACTGTAGGAAAACAATCTAGTAATAAAGAGGGATGTAGGGAGGACAAGAATTTGTGAACTGTAATCCACAGTGCTAAACAATTTGTTCCTGTTCACCCTTCAATGCGTCTCTCCGCACAGCTCACTTATCTGCTTGCAGCAGGGCAGGCTCTGCCAGCAGAGGAAAGAAAGGCCACTTTGAAATGCATGAATGAGAATTAGGCAGAAGCCTGCCAGTGACATGAAGGGACTCTATTTAGCATTTCTGTGAGCTCGGTCATGAAAAAAAACAAAAAAAACAAGCCGCCTTTTACAAATTGAGCACAATTCAGTCCTTCATGTTGTATAATGATTAGAGTCTTTGTTGCAAAATCTCATAAAGCACCTTGAACAGCTTCTGAGAAGGGGAATTATCACAAGGAACCTACATTTTACAGGCATCAAAAGGGTTAGAAATGCAAATGATTTAACACTGGCTTTTAAATTGGATTAAGCAAGAAATGCAGTCATTTTCATTCACTCTATTCTTGACTCTATTTAATCACAGTGAGACCGAATGCACCGGGAACGAACCACACTGCTCGGCAGATGGTGATTAAAATGACCAGGTCAAATTCTTTTCTCAGGTTCTCAAAGCAAAAACAGTAACCACTAAGTAATCCTTCACATCTGCTCTTCTGCTCTCTTCCCCCTCTGGCCAGGTCAGGGCTGCGGGCGGATAACTGCTCAATTTAACATCACCACCCATCATTTAGTCTTGCAGGTTTTGCATGACACCCCTTTCACCTAGAGGCTAGAGGATGTCAGGTTGTATCAGCTGCACCTTCTGTGGAGGAGACACTTTCTCGGTGGGTTTCTGTTTCAACAAATCAATCGACCGCATGTAATCTGTCAAAATCATTTCTCCATGCCATCTCACCAAATACAGTGGGCTAACCAAGACTGAATGGACACTGTCCAAGACAAACTTATACAATATTACTATTTTCAGTAACGTACTATACTTTCTGTAATATTCTGGAACATCACTAATCATTTTTCAACTATTACAGGGTGTCCCAAACGTCTCCATATAGAGGGGACTATGTTTGCAAGCACCACGTTCGGTTGTGCCGTGGTCAGTGGATGTTCGTGGACGTCCGGTTGGTTCACAACACTTCACGTCTTTTTTCAATTTGTTAATAATTTTGGCAGCAGTGTCGTGTGTGATGTGCTCACCACGTTTCCTGTTAAAGTCCATCGCTATCTTGCGACAGCTTCCCGATCCAGCCATGACGATGATTTCAATACGTTCTTCTTTTGTGAAAGGCGTTCTTAAAGGCTTTCTGGAAAAAAAAAAGAATATTATATATATATATATATATATATATATATATATATATATATATATATATAAAATAAGAATGAAAAATCATGGAAGACATTTTTCTAAAAAAATTCATTTCGCCTATATATGGAGACTTTGGACACCCTGTATAATATATGGGCAGGATTACACAAGGACTGATTTCAGACAGAGCTGTGTGCCTCACTCTCCCATGGCTGTAATCAGTCTAATCCTTCTTAATTAGCTTCTGTCAATACTCACAGTGAGCTATGACAGCAAACACATCCCATCGTCTCTGACGCACCACTTCTCAATTAACTTCACACCAGCTTTAAATGCCAGTTAATTATCTTCACATACACAGCGTTTCACTCCAGAGAATAAACAGGTAGCCAGTCTTCAGGATGGAACATGCCTGCATCTGCCCGGATTTGCACATGTATAAGCTAATATGTAGTGTTTCCATGCACAAAGAGGCGTATGAGTTATTAATGGGACAGTTGATAGACAGGATATCAGTGAGAATCTGACTTGTTTACAGAGGAATGTCTTTTGATAGCACTGAAGTATGTTATTATCTGATTATAAGGAATATTCCAACTCTATTTAGACTACAGCGTATCCCAAAAGTCTCCATACATAGGGGGAATTATTACTTAATAAATAAATTAATTAATTTTTAGCAAAATGTAACTTTATGTACAAAACATCCGCTACACGATTGCCATTTCTTTGCAAACGTGTCTCTCTCACGCACGAAGAACTCGTGTTAACACATCTGGTGTTATGCGTGTAATTGCATGTCCATTGCAACCTTGTGACAGCTTCCCCATCCAGCCATGACAACGATTTTCAATTTGTCAAAGGCATTCTTAAAGGCTATCTGGAAAAAACTTTTTTTTTGCTAAAAAGTGTTAATTTTCCTTATGTATGGAGATTTTGGGACACCCTGTATAATAGATCTGAAAAAGAAACACATTAATACAGCACAAGTGTGCAGAGACAACTATCAATCATGTGATTAATGGTTCAGTATCAGAGCCACAGCGATTATTTCTGATAATATAAGACAGGCATCACTCTGGCCATCACATGATGCTGTGATCTGCAACACATGACCTTTAGGCATGACCTTTAGGCATCCAGTCCATTCCAGAGTTCACATAAAGGCATTTTCCGCCTCACCACCAGACTCTTTAGAGTGACTCCTTGCAAATCCAGCTTAAAGTCCCCATGGAAACATCTAATACTATAGGAATCACTAAGTCTCTCACATTTTTCTTACTGAGAAATGGAAAGACAAATGCCAAGACAAGTTGGTACCGGTTATGATCTCTTATTGAATTGCTTAAAAAAAAACAAATGCGCAGAACGTTAAATTAGCCCATACAAGACTGAAATCACAAAAATACCAAGCTAAGCTGTGTGAATCATGACCACAAATACAGAGAACAAAATCAGATGGCAGACAAGAGCAAAAATACAGAAAGTTAATAAGAGGCTTCTGCTTGAAGGTAATGGGTGAGGTGTCTTCAACCTCAAAATATACGATCGCAGAATTTTAAAATATGCTTTCATGTGCCATATTTGGTTTCCCACATGCTCACTAATTTCTCTGGTCATTAAAAATGTTCAGTTTTTTAGAGTACTTAATCAGAACACGAGGTGTTATCTAACATCTAAACTCAGACTGCAGCTACACTATATACCTGCATATGTAATTAAATCTAAGCAACAAACTCACTCAGAGCATTTTGTTTGATCTGTTACTGTGTAACACTCAGACTAACACACACGCACACACACACAGCATGAAAGATTTCCTTTTAGTGGGGCAATTCAATTCAATTAAATTTTATTTGTATAATGGTTTTAACAATGGACATTGTCTCAAAGCAGCTTTACAGAAACATATAAACACAGGATACAGATTTTAAGTGTGTGAATTTATCCCTATTGTGCAAGCCGTTGCGACGGTGGTGAGGGAAAAACTCCCTAAGATGATATGAAGAAGAAGCCTTGAGAGGAAGCAGACTCAGTAGGGAACCCGTCCTCATCTGGGTAACAACGGATAGTGTGAAAGTAAAAGAAAGTTCATTATGGTTTTTAGATGAAGTCTGTTTGTTGAACTAGTCCACTGTTCACTAAAGGAGACCTGAGTGCAAACTGCATGTGGTAATTGCAGTCCCAAGGCGCAGTGGTGGTTCAGTGGTTAAGGCGCTGGGTTACTGATCAGCACAGCCATGGTTGGGCACTTAACCCTCTCTGCTCCAGGGGCACCGTATCACGGCTGACCCCGCACTCTGACTCGGAAAAGTATGCGGAAAAAGAATTTCACTGTGCTGTAATGTATATCTGACAAATAAAGATTTCTTCTTCTTCTCTTTCTAATGCTGCTCTTGATAAATGGGGGCGAAAAAAGTGTTGGCCCTCAGTTTCTAACTAAAATAGTTCAGCATAATGATTCATGGACTATTACATGTAAGCATATCATATCATACTGGCTATCAGAAGGGAAAAACATATGGTACCTATTAATGAAATCATGTTGGTCAGCTTCTGAAGGGGCAGGAGGGGAAATCTGTATGTAACATTTACAAAACAAAGTAGTTAAAGTTTAAGGCAGAATATTTTTCTGAGGATATTCTAAGGTTAAGAGAAATGGGGTGGTGTAAATGATTTAGGCAGACTGGGAGTATGTGTGTGTGTGTGTGTGTGTGTGTGTGTTGAAAGTGATGAAAAGATACATATTAAAGCCTATCAAACAATCTTTCAAACCACAAACTACTTACAAACAAGTAATTAAACTGGAAACAAGCTTCCAGTTTAATGCTTGCACAACTTTAACACTTCAAAATGATCTGTCCCGCAGAAGTGCTAATTAGTCGATGACAAAGTAACTATGCTTTATATGAAATAAAACACAGCGTCGATTTCCAGTCATGAAAGCATGACAGCACTAGTGATAAAGGGATTTCTGAGTGTTTGTCAGCCATTTAGTTCAAATGAATATGCAGTACAAAATAAAATTAATTATGAACCATTCCAAACTTGAGCATCGAGTGTGCAAACTGTCACAAATGAGAATATATGTGGAAACTCCTTGAGGCAACTCCCATTATTCCATCGGAATCCTGCACTCCGAGTCTGGAGTGCAGCTGTGGATAGAGCCTTTGGTACTAATGGCTGGGAAAGTGAGAGGAGCTGGTCAGGCAGAGCCAGCTGGCTGCTGAGGTGCGAGAAGACACACACACACACACACACACACGTACACACATGTATGCACACACGCACACACACACACATGTATACACACACCACATGGACTCTAGAAAATAACAGGATGCGAAGCATTGGTAAAATGACAAAAACAGCAGAACTCATCAGCGTGCCTAAAACTTTGGCAGGCCTCACACACTCAGTGCAACAGAAGATCGGCGTAACTGCACACCAGCGTATAGACCGATGCAACTGACAAAACTGAAAGTCATTCCAGGACACCTGGACATGTTTAGGCCTGGTGTCACAACATGGCCTCATAATAGACATAACATTGCTGTATGAATCAGTAGCTTTTAGAGATCTACTCAGACTGTGAAAAACCCTGAACTCGTCAACACAGCTCATGTGAAACGCTCCTAGACAGGGGGTAGTCTCACGATACAGATTTCTATCTGCTGCTAGCGAGTTGCATACCGTGTGGCCGAGAAGCTTTTATGGAGCATGTCATCAATGCCTGCTTTTTGTTTTCCAGTCCTGCCACTGTATTTTCTGTTCAAACCAGAAAATCAGTGTAAGCTGTACATTCACAGAAATGAATGGTCAATTCAACATTCTGAAGCTGAAGTGTGCATAAGATGTCAGAAGCTCCAAGGGAAGAATGTCTGAAGCCGAATTCATTTTGGATTGTATAGCCTTTTTTTTAGGGGGAGACGACACCTCACTGATACAGCACATAGACAAAAGGAGGTTTCTGAGCTTGACTTCATTCATCCACTCAGTAACGTAACTCAAAGCTCCACTTCTAAACACACACATACACACACACACACACACACACACACACACACACACACACACACACACACACACAAAACACGCTCCTTGCATTCCAGCACTGATTAGGAATGCAGAGAGGGAAATTGCTATTTAGATGACGTTTACTGGCTGATCCCCCCCCAAACTTTGGTTGACTTCTAACCAGATGATCTGATGACATCATTTGCTGCATGACTGTGAGCATTTACGGAAGCACAGTGATTCTAAACCATACTTGTCAACAGCACTTTGCCTTTCATATTCATTCCTATTCACAACTAACAATTTTATAGCAACTTCATACAACCAAATCACAGGGCTGTGATGGTGTGTGTGTGTGTGTTTCAGTGCTATCTGTAGCAAAAGAAGGTCCACAGAGCTGAGAGGATGGACTGATAGTTTTCCTCAGTGAGAGGATGACTGTATTACTCACTGATCACACTGGCTGCTTTAAGGTAGATTGATTAACTGCTAGTGACAGCTCTGTCTCTTCCTGGAACCTGAACCTGACAACTATCACCCTGCCTTCAGTGCACGCGCGCACACACACACACACACACACACACACACACACACACACACACACACACACACACACACACACACACACCTGCTTGTCTCACTATCCTTATGGTCTTCACTTATGAGGACCTCCCATTGCTCCACCTAAATCTAACCCTAACCATAACCTCAGTAACCAAAAGGAAATTTTTTGACTTTTTTTCGCTCGCAAGAGGCACAAGAGAGACCACAAAATCTGAACATCTGGAATTGCCTGTAGAGGTTAATACATATAAAGAGAGAGAACAGATGACAGATAACTAAAAACTGTTCCACCTGAGGTAAACACAGAGACAGCTGACCCGCCTGTCGCTGGTTAGGAACACTGTCCTAATCTAAAACTGTGTAACTAATTAACCTGAAGAAAACAAAGTGACCCTGTAGAGATGTGTGAATATTACATGTGGTTTAATCAGTAATCTGTTGCATTCACACAAGAAAAGATTGGGTCACAACTACCATCTTCCAATAACACTTTTCCACTGTATGAAACCTGAGCAGAGACCTGCGCACGCTCGCTTAAATAACTTGCCTTGGCTAGTAATTTGCATCTTCCCCTTCCTAGCACTCAGTAGTGTATCAGCAGGATCAGGAAGCACATTAGCGCAGGCAAATAACCTGTCCACGACCAAGCTGACAAACACAGGACACACAAGCACTCTCAAAACAATTCAGTAAACACATTCCCAGATGCTTTTAAACATCCTATTCCTCTACCCACACTCTGCAATGTTTCAGGTTTTCCATTAAATCCATGCAAGGTAGGTAGGTCGAAGGAAATCGTTTGCATTCCCCATGTTTTTTTTTTGTTTTGTTTTTTTTAAATGGAACAAGGAAATGCACCTTGATTTTACAGTCTAACTACAAACAGGAATTCTAAAATATTAAAAAATGAGGTTCTGTATTTCAATCTGACAGATTTAGAACAGATATATATCAGGAAAAAATATGCAAAAAGAGCAACTGGGAGAACCTCAAAGCAGCTCAGAGGATATTAAAATATGTTGGACAGAGTTAAAAGCAAAGTGCTGACATACACGTTTAAAAAAAAAAAAAAAAAAAAAAGAATATTTACATCGCATTCAGAAAAGGGAAAGGCAAACCACTGAACTGATACCAATTAGACAATTAGACTACCAAGCCCCAGTACTGCATTCTCAACATACACAATTTGTCCATTTTTGTTTCATGAATAATACATGATGAAGGAGCGTCTGTAAAACCCAACACACTGAGGCCATGAATTACTGAGATCTAAAATGACGTGCGTTCATTTGTGTGCGCAACGGAATACAAAATGAATCTACATGCATTAAAACCGTGCTGTGATGTGCACCTTAACATAAAACACCCCAAATGGCATATTCAATAAATCAAACATGCAAAATAAACTATTAAAAAGTTCATCAATGGAAAATGGAATGCTTCAGAAATTTTAGCACCCTTAGTAAAGATAATGAAAAATGTCTTTGTGGTTAATTAGCATTGCATGTTCTCCCCGTGCTGTGGGGGTTTCCTCCGGGTACTCCGGTTTCCTCCCCCAGTCCAAAGACTTGCATGGTAGGCTGATTGGCATGTCCAAAGTGTCCGTAGTGTATGAATGGGTGTGTGAGTGTGTATGTGATTGTGCCCTGCGATGGATTGGCACTCTGTCCAGGGTGTACCCCGCCTTGTGCCCCATGCTCCCTGGGATAGGCTCCAGGTTTCCCCGGAGACCCTGAAAAGGATAAGCGGTAGAAGATGGATGGATAGTTAATTAGCACTGAAAATATCCATCCATCCATTTTCTATACCACGTAGCCTATAGAGGGTCGTGGGGAGCCTGGAGCCTGTCTCAGGGAGCTCGGGGTATAAGATGAGGGACATCCTTGAATGGGGTGGCAATCCATCGCAGGCCACAATCACACACTATGGACAATTTGGAGATGCCAATCAGCTTACAATGCATGTCTTTGGGCTTGGAGAGGAAACTGGAGAACCCAGAGGAAACCCCCGAAGCATGGGGAGAACGTGCGAGTTTCACGCACGCAAGGCAGAGGCGGGAATCGAACCCCCAACCCTGGTGGTGCAAGGCAAAAGAAAAAAGTAATAATTCTTTAAAAAAAAAAAAAAAAAAAAAAAAAAAAAAAAAAACCTCCTCTACCTTTAAAGCTTGACCCCTGGGTAACCTCATATTTAACCTCAGTGAACAGTAAAGTCACAAATGACCGCTTAAAGAGTACCTGAACTTTTTTATCACATGCTTTTACACACGCAAAAGTTTAGTTAATCCGGATCTAAACACCTTGTTCACATAAATATTTTTTGTTTTCTTCGATTTGACCTAAGCGCATGGATGCTTTTCACACTCAGTTGTAGTCTTAATATAGAGCACACGTGTTCGTCAAGGTCATACTGAATGTCAGGAGGGCCTGGAGAATATTGCCCAATGCCCTAGTAAACTTGACCGTACAGCAGCAACAGCACATTATGCAATAGAGAGTGAGGATATAGTCACATTCTCTGTAGGAGTTCAGATTAAATGCTAGCATGTGCGGAGCAGTGTGTCACTTCATTGTGTCCTCCTTCACCCTGAAGACAAAAAGCATGAAAAGAAATAAATGCAGCGCTCCTGACATCAAAACAGCAGTGGGGTTTTTTCCTTGGGAAAATTACAGATTATACATGGCATTACACATGTTTGTGTGTATTAAGGCATCAGATACTTTGTTATTTATGCCCTCCTCATGAGTAATGACGGATGAAAGGCGGTCTAGACTGCTCAGTTTCTCAACACAACGGTGTAATAAAAGTAGGTGTGCTGCAATGCATTAGTCACCTGTAGTCAATCAGTCATGGCACATGAGTAACATGGATCAACGAGCCAGTCAACGAGCCAGTCAATAGACAGCAACACAACTGTTGAAAAGTGTACACAGAAATAACCATTGGTCTACAGTCAAGTGCAAAGGTTTGCATCCTCTCAGGACTGCATTAGCAGATCTTTTGATTTATAGCAACGAGGCATTTAGTCTGTTAGGCTCCCAAGTCTTCCTAGTAACAAAAATGGCTAAACTGTGTATGTTAAGCTATTAATAATGATAATTCCTGCTATAGTATTTGCATTTCCCTTTGCATATGTGAAAACTTGCTTTGTCTTTACTTTCACCTCCAATTTCTTTGGTATCCTCTGAGCAGCTTTCAGGATTTTATAGTCAGGCAAATTATTGTTACTGAGTAGGGGTATGATTGGCACCCTGTCCAGGGTGTACCTCGCCTCGTGCCCGATGCTCCCTGGGACAGGCTCCAGGTTCCCCGTGACCCTGAAAAGGATAAGCGGTATTGAAGATGGATGGATGGATGGAGTTGGGGTATATATATTTTTTAAACTTCTTTATTATTATTATTTTTTAGAGATAAATTGTGAAGAAGAAGCAATAGGTATATTTTCCTATTTGCACTGAAAAATCACAGAGGCTGAAAATCTACCTGACTTTATCACATAATATTTGCTACACATTCCTGATTGTTCCATTAGAAGTAATAATGACACGTGACCTTGATTGTGAGAACTGTTCTTAACGGGAAATCTTTGCTGAGTAAATAATTAACAGTAGAGCCCACACTTCACATTTCCTGGTAGGCAAACAGGTAAGGTAAGCTACTTCAGAGCAGAGTGCAAATGTGTTTTGTAAACTTAATGCAAATTGTTATGAATAATTCAACTTCAGCAAAAGGTAGGTGAGCACACTATACAGTCTTACTGGACCTTAACCAGAGACTGTAAGGAGAGGAATGAGAAACTAGACTTAACGGGCATATATTTCCAGAGCTGGATGAAGGAGGGTGCATTAACAGCACTATGAAATTATAATCTTATAATCATAACCATGTGAGATGCAGATGTCATGGAAAAGACTATGGGTTGGCTATGGGTGGGCAGGACTGTAAATCTTAGCAGAGCAATTTGCTGATCCTTCATTTTGTTCCTTAGTAGATGGAAAAAGTGACCAGACAGAGGAAAACTGCTGTGCCCTCTAGAAATACACCAAACAGCCAGTTAGCAGTGGAAAATCCCTGCCTTGTGCTGCTAAGTGAAAAGTTTTTTTCTTTTATCTCGAGACAACTATACTGTAAATATCAGACATAACACAGTCAGCAGGGTGCACGCTTCCTGTCAGCGTTTTCCTTCAAATCCCCTCTGACAAGAAAAGATAATGGTGTTTATTGTTAAGATTTGATCTCTTTAAATGTCATATGAGATCTAGTAACAGATCATTTCACAATCACAGGATATGACCATGCACCTAATGCATGCACACACACACACACACACACACACACATCATGGATTAAACAATCAAATCGTTTTCTTTTTAAAGCTGCGTCTTCAGGGCAGTGGGAGGATTCGCTCACTGACAATGTTGACAGGTAACTCTAACCCGTTTTACAGATGGCTTTTACACACTACAGCTAAATCAAACACATGCGCACTTTTCACGATCCCTATTACTTTTGCCCTTGAATGCATAGCAGCGCTGCTCCATTCCACCCACCCAGAGTTTCATGAAAAAATAAAAATACATGTGACCAGCAGCCACATCCATCTTCATTCCACACACGTGTTCGTTCCACCTGCTGACGGTCCACAGCTCTCCACAGCTTGCCATTCAGCTCATATAAATTACAGGTCCACTTTCTCCCCAGCAACACCCAGTGAGCATGGTGTAACCTGAGCTCGGGCCTGGAATGCTCAAGCACTCAAGAGGCACACGGCAGTCTGGCTGGGTAACAGCAGCAGCTCCAGTGGCACAGGAAGGAAATAGAACGCTTAGAACACAGGAAAAACACACGCATCCCGACAGAGCAGAGGATTCTAGGAAGAGCCAGAGGAAGGGGCGGGTGGACCTGCGCAAGTAGTGCTAAAGGAGTGCAAACAGTTAAAAGGGGAATACCAGAGGTCAGATTGGCGACGTTTCAGTCGGTGCTGCTAGCGCCAAACACCTAAACCAAGAGGTCAGAAAAGACAGGAAGCTGAGTCTAAATCATGCTCAAGTTCATTTAAAAACACAAGGCTCACGCTAGCTTATAAACCGGAGAGATAAAAATAGCCTGAGCTTTGTCTCTTCAAATTGTTTATAGATTATCTGGGATTTCAGGCTGGTTATTTCTGTTAAAGTAAGCTACTTTCATAAACCCTGGGTGAGAAATTAGCTTAATCTTAGTAACTATAAGACAGAGTTCGCACAGAAACACAGGAATAAAATTGCACTTAAGAATCTTTTCAGATAAGGAGAGATTAAACAGAGCCACTAAGGTGATAAGGTGAGTGTGATTTGTCTGCCTCACTCTGTCGCTCCCTCACAGGATACGTCATGCTATGATCTTGAGGAGAGGGGAGGATCCTAAGAAAACCCACACAAACACATCCATCAAGTGACAAGTCTTATGTAACATTGGCTTCTTATAACTGGGCACTAAGGTTATAGTCGAACGTCTGTACACCAAACACCAGATGAAAATCAGCGTTTAGTTGGGTTTTTTTGCCGTACACATGTACACATGACACACTTGTACAATACAATCAAATGAAATGTATTAACAGTATATAAACTCAACAATCTGTAGTGGGTAATGTGTCACTTTAAATAAGTAAAGTTAATGATTTAAAAATGAAAAACTAGTGTGGAAATGCAGAACAGGGCTGCCACAAGACTGGAATCTGCAGCGACTGAGTCCAAGGAGCCCAGCAGAGGAATCCTGGGTGGTCGGGCCTGTTTAGGCACTGGACAGCATCGTGGAGGTGAAGATCTGCTGCAGGATTTGAGGTATCTCTTTGGTGTCCATGGCGACAAAAGAGCGGCCTGCCGGCAGGGTTCTCTGGAGCCTATGTGTCAGAGAAAATAAGGAGAAAAGACCCCCCACCCCCCAAAAGCAACCCCCCAGAAAAAAAAAAAAAACATTAACAATGCAAATGTGCTTTCACTTGCAATCAAAGTGAGCTCCTAGTTCTCAATGGGCCGACAAAAGCTGTCATTCACACACATTCTTTTGTGAGAGATTGGGGGGGTGGTTTGGGAAAAGCCTACTGGGGGCAAGGGGCTAAAGGCGGAGAGACGCCCCACTCCTTTCACTCTCTTGCCCTCCCACCTTTCCTATTCCACTGACCATTCATTACTGTCATTCTGTCCCCCCAGAGAGGACAGTGGTTCTGAAAAGCCTGCCCTTTAAATCATGGTGGGCCTGAAAAGAGTGGAGTCAGTGAGGGCTCAGATTAAAGGCTATGTGGAATGTGTTCTGACCACCACAGTAGCATCGCACTCGTGTCGCAATACTCTCCTCATTTGTCCTCACTGGCCTCATTCTGGCATAGCAAACAAATCCCAGTCTTTTACACCTTATACATACATACTCTGCCATAAAGTCTTGATCTTCTTTCACAAATCCAATATTAGTCACAGTTAAGCCTTAAAGATTCGGTTTGTAATGTTTAAATCTATAATAATCATGTCATTTCAAAGATATATTGGAAAAAAAGCTCCAATGCGCAGTTTTGCTGTTGCTGTTTTTGTTTAAAATTTTAGGTTCTGTTCTTTTATTTTTTTTTCTGGCCCATTAATGAGCTCTACCCCAAGTCTAAGAAGAGCTTCTCAACTTCGCTCCTTTTTATTCAAAGGCACTTAATGAGGCATAGGTGCTTTAAACAGAGAGGAGTTGGAACGATGAGGCAAAGAGAAAGTTGTCAGTGCTTCTACTGTAATGGTAATTTATCTCTCAAGCAGCAGTGAACTCTAAAAGTTAAAAACCGCTGCTTTAATATTTGGTTAAATACAGTGGTGTATAACAGTGGCCCAACAAGCACAACATCTGTGTTGTGGTGTGTGTGGGTGTATGTGTAAAAGCAAGCGGGATGCAACTCACCTCTCGGCCTGGTCACCAAGAGAACCGATAAAGATGGCAAAGGCATGGACCTGAGGGTTGCTAGTGAGTGTGCGGGCAAAGAGG
Source organism: Ictalurus punctatus (assembly GCF_001660625.3). Classification (NCBI taxonomy): domain Eukaryota; kingdom Metazoa; phylum Chordata; class Actinopteri; order Siluriformes; family Ictaluridae; genus Ictalurus; species Ictalurus punctatus. The sequence goes on from NC_030421.2 coordinate 21,853,859, forward strand.
TCAGGGCTGATGCCATAGCGCTCCAGATTGGCATCGCTCAGCACAATAACAAAGTGCTCGTCAGCCTCCTCGCGGGCCAGCTCCTTCACAGCGTGCTCTGTGGCCTCCAGTGTGTAGTCTCCACTCATACAGAACTGAGAGTGTGCATGCATGGTCTGTGGACAGGTAAATCATTTAATAATTCAGAGTTGTACAGTCAGGTGTGAATAAGTACCATAGACTACTCATAGTGCGTTTTTGTTCATCAGACGACCATATCAAAACATTCACAGGGGAACTGAGCTGGCTTCTGCAGACTATTTAGGGTTTAAAAACCCAAGACTGACAAAGATCATTTCTTTGAATATAAATGGACCTTCACTGCAGAACCGAATACTGAAACATGCCTGTCTGTGCACACCCTGCCACGTTTCATGATTATAAGTATGGCTTCATTCCAGGAAAACTTGTCAGGAAGCCGATTTCCAAACAAAGGGAAAAAAAGCATGAGAGAATGCACGCAGCACATACGTAGGCTACATACCTTTAAGACATTCAGTCTCTGTTTGTTGTTCTTTGGCACTTTGTCACATCTGACCAGTTCTATATCAAGTCCATCCCCAGAGTGGCCCACTACATCATACTGCAGAAAGAAAAAAAACCACAGGAAAGCAGAGAAGTGAATGTACTGTGTTTTAGAACATGAATACACACACTAACAACTCCATCCTGAGAATGACAAATATATAGCTATGCCAACTGTTCAGAAAGGTTTTTTCGTTTATCCAGGCACATAGGGCATGCTGACACTGAGGGTTAAAAAAGAACTATGAAAGGGAAGTTACATAAATCGCTCATTGCTTAACAAAAGGATCAACAGGGCAGACAGGAGACAGATGTTATTTATGTATATATTTAAAATAGACACCCAAAGAATTTTGTAACCACTTTCATAACGATATCGTGTGGCAATACAACTGTTGTCCTACTGATAGCCTTTCCAAAAAACAAAACAAAACAAAAACCCAACACACAGTCAAAAAATTTATACCATTTTACACCATGCACAAATACACGTTAAAAGCCTGCAATTTGGACAAGTATTTAATTTTACAATGACCCAGTTCCAAATCCATTCTGAGGAAAGCATTTCTTCCCCCACAAACCTCATGCTCAAGCTAAAGACAGCATTTGTGCAGCTTTTCTACGGGAAAATCCAAGAATATTCAAGGCGGATAATCAGATTTTGTTCAGTATAATGGCAGATCAACACTTAAACACAATTATAATCACATGTCTATTGTGAAAATGATTATAACTGCATGTACTTTGCATTGTTTTATTTCAGTGCTTAATAGAATAGGATCATTTTAGGATAATTGGCCCAAATTAGAAATTCAAAGTACTCTCTCTATGTTTCTGTGTGTTCATTCCATGTTGGAACTACATTTTAATTTTCTAACCTGTGTATAAGGTGAACCAGCATGCATGCTTTAATCATGTGGTTAGCAGATAATCATTTGAGACTTGTAGAATGCACATGCGACCTGCAAAATGTAGACAGGTAATAAATCAAAACAAAACAAAACAAAAAAAAAACAATGTACGTTATGTAACCAGTGTATCTTTGTACACTAAGGTGTTTGGCCACCACAACCCCAGTCCGTGAAACTGTCCTAGACTAGTACAATGGATGAACACCATTGTTCCAAAAGATATTCCCTCAAATGGTGTTTTGATGATGGTCGTAGAGAGCGCTGTGTAACATGTTGCTCCAAAATCTCTCACAGGTGTTTTTTAACTGGGTTCAGGTCGTGTGACTGTAAAGGCCATAGCAAATGATTTACATCATTTCCATACTCATTAAACCATTCAGTGAGCCACACGCATCAGCAAAGAAATGTTTCATCCTAGGATAAAGGTATGCAGTCTGAATGACGCACTGTAGTATTGATTTGCAGGGGACAAGTGGTCTCAAACCATGCCAGCAAAATAATTGCCCCAAAGACTCTCAACCCCACAGGGTAACATCCAGGAGCTTCCTTTGAATGTCACCAGGTGTTCTGTTTGACATCGAGTGCTTAGATAGGATTTATACTGAAACTGCGAGATGCTTTTGTTTTCCACCAAATGCCACTTAGTCCATTTAGAATCACTCTTCCAATTGAGCACATATCTATACTATTAAAATCGCTTTCATTTTATGATAAACTCAAACATAGGTAGGTATAGAATGAAGAATAACCGATTACAAACCCCAGGAAATACGTATTCAGTTCTGTGTGCCTGCCTGATGGGTATTATATAGCATTTGAGACAAGTTATGGAAACTTCTTGTGGGTCAAAGAGTAAATGACATCTGACAGATGTATTCTCCTGTCAGTAAAAACCCACGTAAATGAGTTGTCACATAGAGCTTTATATATGTTAGTTACATAAGTGGCACTGAAGGATATATGATAGGCCAGCTGGATGCATGTACAAGGTGTTAGAGGGCACGATGGGGCCATAATGTCTGGCACCCACACACTCACTCGCAGACACACAACCACTGTAGCGCTCATGTTGTCACCCTTCTTTTCTCTACAATAATTTCATTCCTAATTAACCTCCTACTCCTCCTGGATTAGACCGCTGAAACTGACGTAAAGCGTATCTGTAATATAGTATAATGATGCACAGTTCATTTCAGTGACATAATTCTGAACTCCTTTCACATTATTACCTCCCACAGATTTTCCGAGATGGAAATAAATAGAGAAACAACAGACTGGCTTTGTGCTGCTATTGCTGTTTGGAGAACAGCTTCCAGTAATACAGTGATTCATTGCCTCCTGCACAGCAGCCAGCAGCTGGACTTGCTTCAGTGAAGGAGGAAGAGAAAAATAAAAAAAAAGACAGAAAGAAATGACCACTTAGGCCGAAACCCTGCACAACTGTTGCCGTACACACAGCTGTGACTGAAGTATGCGTCAGCCTCTGAGGATCTCTTCGGCCCCACTTACCCATGTTTCCATGGTAACCTCCATCACAGCTTGTTGGTGGCTGGGGACATCCCTGTTGCGCAGCAGTGCGCAACTGACAGAGGAAGCAAACACAGCCACTGTTTCCGTGGTGCGTTGGTATGGAGCTAGGTTTTTGTAAATAAATACAACTTTCTTAATGGCTCACTGCTGCATGATTGTACACTGAGAATATTAAGCATTAAGAGAGAAGCTGGCTTGGAAAATTATTGCAAGCACCCGGACCGGGTCTATTCTTGTGCCCGTCTCTTTGAAAGCAAATGAAAAGTTGCCAAAATATGAAGGTGTGGAGAAAAAAAAACCCCCAGTGGTTTGGTATCTCACCTTGAACTTGTGTTCGTAGTTCTCTAGTGCCTCCATCACCATACACACAGCCTCCATAGAGCGTTCCAGGCGCCCGTCCACACCATTAAAGCGGTACATGCTGCCCGACACGTCAGCTAGCAGACGCAATCGCTTGGGCTTCTGCTGAGGTGTGCCCAGCTACGAAAAGCGAAATAGTACACCATGAAGAAAGAACATCAATATGAAATTTAGACTATGGTTGAGGGAGCATCCATCATCTTAATACATCTCATCTGTGGTGCTCTTAATTCTAGTTCTCGGTTTGCTCAGGTTTCATTCCTGAAAGCTATAACAGTTTCTAATAGATTTTACAGGACGCACTTACATAATTTATTATAGCACTTTTTACATTCCTAAGCAGTCCTTGTGTCGAGGTTATTTATAAAACAGACTAAAACCTGAAGAAGAGAATGTGCTTCCCTGAGACACACAGAGCCAATCACTGCATCTTTATACATGCTACTCACTGTGTTCACACTTATTCTAAAGTTTTATTTACAAACACACAATCAGATTCCCATCATTGTCAAATAAAACATAATTGTCTTGAGCTAGTGTTCTGCTTTGCTGGAGTTACTAACCATTCATACAGGACCACATGACTTCTTTGCCTTCAGGTAAAAATTAAATAAAAAATTTGACATAAAATCGAAAGATTTAATTGTTAATGTCACCTCATTAACGCCAACAGGGTTATTAAACATTAGCTAACCAGTAAGGCAAAGTTGGCAGAAAATGTCAAAAATATTTGATAAGACAAATGAAAATTCATGTCTGAACTGTTCATTTTTGATCAGTTAAAAATATTTACTTTTACTCTTGAATCCTGTTACTCTTGACTGCTCATGGATGGCAGTGGCAGCACGATACAATCCTATTAGCAGCTGCATGTTTTAAGATGGTACACAACCCTCGGAAATATCAAAGTCATAAGCTGAATGCTTTTTAGACCAAAAGTGTTTATATAAAAGTGTGAATGCACATACTCGTATGAACTATTGAACAAATCCTTGTAAGTATGCGGTTTTCAATCACTTGGAGCTACCTTGTCTAAATAAGCCTCCAATGGGCTCAGATATTCTCAGAGCCACACAGACAGAACAGCTCTCTCACCTCTGGCTCCAGCTCTCCTCTGCGTTTGTAAATAGCTTTCTCTCCAGTCAAGCCATCAATAATCTTGGCATCATCCAGTTCTCCCAGTGCCTGGTTCTTCAGCCACTGCCTTTCCTTCCCTTTAGCCTGTAAAAGAAGCATTAAACACATCACACAATAGTACACTCAGCACTTAACAGAAGTTTTATTAAAATAAAAAAAAAAATCCAACAAGGCTACAATAAAAGCAGTGACAGTGTTAGTACTGAAAAACAAAACTAAGAAACTAAAGTGGTCTGCTGGCAGTGAGATACAATACTGTCTCAACACCCACAAGTTGAAAGAGAGGTAAATTGATCAGTTAAATCAGCTGAAAAATAACACCACCAGTCAAAAGTTTGGACAGTGTCTTATTTTTATTGTCCACCAGGTTTGCTGGAATTTTTGACCACTCTTCCATGCAATATTCTCTCACTTGCAAGACGTTTGAGGGTTTTCTTTCATGTACTACCCCCCCGCCCCCCCAAACGATATGATCATGACCTCAGCAGCACCTCAGCTATGAACAATGAGCAAAACATTGTCAAACTGCCATAGATGCATTTCCACATCTGCTTTTCATTTAGATTCGGATCCCGCAGGAGCTCCCTGAACTGCTACATCATCCCACACATTGTCCTCCTCTGTCATCCTGCTAGTCACGGTCAAACAACGCAGAACAAAGTGTTACACTCACAATACAACAATGTTTTCTGTGATCCAGAGGAGAAATTGTTGGCAAGTGTCTGCAATTCAGCACAAAAATATACTACTCTCCAGAGACTGCCTGACTGAAGGATATCAGGGTTCTTTTCTGTGCCATATCTCACAGCTAAGAACAATGACCTGAGCTGCACTACAAACAATAAGTAGAGACTAGATTTTTGGTCACATCTTTAATAGTAGCTGAGTAAAAGCTAAGGCACATGGCTTATCTGGTTTTATAGCGTGGTTTGAAGTTGGTTAAAACACACACACACAAACAAACAAACAAACAAACAAACAAAAAATATATATATATACACACACACACAAAATCCAGTTTAACAACAAAAGATTTTTTTACATAATGCATTTTTGCATTGTTTCACACAGTATTTCATAGGATTGTACTAATAGGTCGACTCTTAGAAGAAAGGGGTTCATCGGGTTCTTCAACAGTTCCTTAAGGGTTTTTTGGATACCATCCTTTTACCATCCAACCTTTAAGAGTTCCACCAGAGGGACAATTGAATAACCTCAGATTTTATTTGATCACAAAAAGGTATTAAAGAATTGGTAAAGAAAAAGATTTTTAACATCCCAATCTGTATTAATGAAGCTGGTTAGGGTTTCTGATATACCTGTAAGGTATTATGAAAGTGAATAGTGATCAAATTTATGATATTAAAGATGCCAGGGCTATTCCAGCTTGCATGAATATGAGCTGTGTGGGAATATGAGCCAAATAAGTGGCCCAGGTGTGTGTATGAGAATGGAACTAATGCAAAAGCATAGACTATCCCTGTGCACTGATTATAGAGCAACACCATGCAAGCAAATATGCAGCTTGGTTCTTCTCCTTTGCAGTTGTCTGTTCATTCCTCTAACAAATTAGTATAATGGCTATGCTGTTTTCAATCCTTTGTAAACTCCAAGCTCTGTCATACCACAGTGATGCTCAGGTGTGTGCGTTCAAACAGTGAGGAAATGTGGGAATGGCATGCGACGTGTGCTGTTTGTGCTGGATGCTTCTAACAAGTCATTTCGACAAAGGCAAAAAAGAAATGAAAAAGAAAAACCAGGCATGTCTGCATAAAAGCGAGTCATGGAATGGATTGCTTTAATCTCCTACCTGTATAAGATAGAACCGAAAACGAGCATTGGAAATAAGTGCACAAATGTACAAGGTTGAGCATTTCAGTTTTCACATTCACATTGGGGTGAACAGAAATGAGCGCTCATGCAAGACTGTGCATGCTGTTTTGAAAACCCAAGTTCATGTCGATTTTGCTAGGTTTCATTAGGCTAATTGGCGACTCGATCTTCCAGCAAAGTAGAAAAACTGCCAGAGTGTTTTAATATTGGGTTAAAAACAACAACTTTTTTAAGTGCCAGCTTAACAATTGTAACAATTGGTTTTTTGGGCCAATCAGCTACACTCACACTGCAATAATGAAATAGAAAACCCATGGCAAAAGTCATTTGCTCATAATGTTATCATGTCAAGTGTTACAAAAACTTGAAAGCAATCTAGATGTGTTGTGAACAGACATTTGGTTTGATTTGTGTGTGATGGTTAGTTCTTGGTAGGACAATACATATCACGTTAGGCCCGGATACTGCTCGTGTGAATAAAGAAATGTACAACATGGCAGAATACATGCGCAGTTTGATTTAGGTTCATATGTGATACATGATGAACTACAAGTTGGTGACTCTCCTAGCTTCCACTTTAATCTCACAACTGCTGATTTGTTCCAATTTTGATTGTTTTTCCCCCTTCACAGATGTAACTGTTGTGTCTTAACAAGAAAGTGAAAATAGGAAGTAATTTAACTGTTATTTGCTTATTACAACAAGACTCTGGGTTCACACAAGGTAATGCGCGTGGATTTGATGTCTGTTTCATATTGATTAGGATTTATAAAGAAAGGATGTGTGGAATTTTGTACTCCTGGCAAACATTTGTCCATACTTAGTGTTAAATATAGAATTATAGGCAAGATTTTCAATATGGGACAAATGGAGAGAAAAAAAAAAACCAACTACCTTGCTAGGAAACAGTTACAGAGACACACACAACTGCCACAGTTTACTGTAGCTAATCACTGGTACGATTTAAATACCCTTACTTCAAAGAGCTGCAGACTACAAACACATGGAAAGATGCCATAAGTGGGTTTGTGGGTGAGAGAACGAGACATAGGGAGACACAGGAAAGGGAGCCGAACGCAAGATGGAATTCCTACCATGGTATTTTCCCATTAACACGTCTATCTTCTCCTCAGTGAGGTTTCCAGCGAGAAACCTGATCCTCCAAAAGTCATTGCTCTATCTCGCTGCAAAGGGAATCCCCAGGAGTGCTGCTGAAGTGTCAAGACACCCCTCGCAAGCTGCTTCAGCACACCACATGACCTGGTGTCCACTCAGAGGTCACTCAGAAAAGCAACAATAGCACTTAGCTTCACTTAGTGATAGGGGGTAATTGTTTCATGACTTGAGGGCAAATGCCAGACGAAGAGAAGAGCAGCTATAATAGCAGCAATGTGTGTGTGTGTGTGTTTGCGAAAGGAAGGAAAGGAAAGAACATTCAGAGACTTGTGGAAGCACTGCACACACCCTTTGGGGGAGCTGAGATGAAATGTTTACCTGCAGGCTGTCCAGAATGATGCGTAGGGACTGGACCTGGCGCCGGACAGCTCCGGAAAAACGCTCATATGTGGTGGCGTCATACTCACTCATCTGAATCTCCTTCAGTCTGAAACACACAGGACTTCCTTTAGGCACACCAACACACTCAAAAACTACCCAAACACTCCAGACCATCATGTTAAAAGGTGTTTATAATTTCAAATCAAACTTACATCATGTTCAATATATACATCATGTTCAATAAAAAGTCCGTTTTTCAGGAGACTGCATTTAAAGATAATTTAGTAAAATCCAAATAAGCTTTACAGATCTTTACTGGAAAGGGTTTAAATAAGGTTTTTCATGCTTGTTCAATGAACCATAAACAATATTGCACATGCACCTGTGGAACAGTCTTTAAGACACAAACAGTTTATAGGCGCTAGGCAATTAAGGTCACAGTTACAATAAGTTAGGACACTAAAGAGACCTTTCTACTGACTCTGAAAAACACCAGAAGAAAGATGTCTAGGGCTCCTGCTCAGCTGTGTGCACATGCCATAGGCCTGCTGCAGGGAGGCATGAGGACTTGCCAGAGCAATAAACTGCAATGTCTGTAATGTCAGACGCCTAAGACAGTGCTACAGGGAGACAGGAAGGACAGCTGATCGTCCTTGCCGTGGAAAATTACATGTAACCACGTGTCCCCCCAGACGTGATGGAGAACTTGTAAATTCTCGTAAATTATTGCCTTGGTGGAAGAGTGGAGGAACATCTCACAGCAAGAACTGACAAATCTGGTGCAGTCCATGGGGATGAGATGCTCTGTAGTAGTTAAAGCAGCTGGAGTCCACCAGATACTGACTGTTACTTTTGATATCGACCCCCCCCTTTGTTCAGGGACTCATTATTCCATTTCTGTCCCTCAAATGTCTGTGAAACTTGTTCAGTTTATGTCTCAGTTGTTGTTATAGTAGTTTTTATGTTAATGCAAATATTTAGACATGTTAAGAAATTTGCTGGAAATAAAAGTAGTGAACGTGAGAGGACGTTTCTTTTTTTTACTGAGTATACATTAGATAAAACTGATGCCACAATGATAGCAGAGAGCAGATGTGCCTCTTTTTTCTGTTTACAGTTTTCCAGCCCCAAAAAATGAACTCCAAACCCAGCCAAAGGAGAGCTGCTCAGTGTTGCCCCTTTTCCTTAAAATGAACCTCACAAGGCACCTCAAATGCTTTTCAGTATTTGCACTGAATTTGTAATTTGCAGGCAGGCAGAAAGCTCAAAATTTCAAACTACTTCTTTAATCGCTATGTTAGTCTTTTCTAAGGAATTCAAGCACAACTTGTGGCCTGGCTAGATAAAATTCCTTGCTTACACACGTCTGGATAAGCAACAAAAGTGAAAGTGAGTGAATAAAGACAACAATTTGCACACTTTTCAAAGTGGTTTGGACTCTGAACAGATGAGACAGATTACATTGGGGTCCAACATTCTGAGACCACAATTAAAACTGCAAATAAACAGAAAGTTTTAGAATTTTCTAAAATTCGAAGATTTCTAAGCCTTTTCACTCAAGTTACTGCTGATATCAGTTTGTAATGAAAACGTTTGCGATTAATTGAAAACGTATGCCAAACAAAGCATTTTCACTTCAGACTTTTGGTCCCCATTGTATGTGCGGAGAATAAACACATACTTCCTGGTCGAATCATCCCCCTGTTTCTTCTTCCTCAACATTTTATTTTAAAACCACGCCATGTTATTAGTTTGCTACTAAGACCAGAGACAGCCTCTAGTCTTTAGCACTGTAGCTAGTCCCTGGTCCAGTGAGCTGATTCCGCTAAATAATTTACATCATCTCTGTTAAAACTACTTTAATCCACTTGAATACTTTGCTGGGTCCACATCCAAACCCTGATCGGCCAGTTGACCCTGGCCTATATACAGTTATACAGTGATACATTTCTAATCTTCATGGTAGATCAGTATTCTATAGCTAGTTTTTTTTCAGATTCTACATAGTCTTAAAGTCACTGGAGACATGTGTTGGAGGATGGATTGAGGCCAGAGAAAGCTCGCTCTGGGCTGCCAATTGATGATTTCAGTGATACAGCCATCTGTCCGTGAAAACAGCAATGATGATGAGCACTCGAGAGTAGGAGACTCCTTATGAGCACTACCATATGTGAGAAGTCCTGACGGCCCAAGTGGCAGCACACGCCAACCATACTGTTCCTGCTCAGCTTGTTCTGGAGCTGTTTTTCACTGGGTGTGTGGCTGCTGAACTGACAGCTCCATGTGCTTCTTTCAGCAGGTGTAAGTTGCCATAGAAACCCAATCAACCCTGCAGACCTGTGCTAATCCTACAATACTCTGATCCTGGCAGAGCAGAATGATAAAGACAATTCATCATGTGTGTGTGTTTGCATGTGAGAGAGACGTTTGAAGTCATAGAGGGGAAGCAGAGCCTAACATGCAAACAGAATACAGAGGCGAGCAGCTTTCAGCTTCTACACAGAGGAGATCACAGAACGGTCTCATCTCATCACACGGCTAAACGAGTAACCTTCATCTCCCACAGCCATCTGGAGCAGATGTGAGAAAAAGCCCTTGAAGAATTTCTCTCACAGACTGGAGTGAGACTTTGAAACTTTGTGAAATGATACGGGTTAGGGAGTGATAACCTCCATCGTGTGAAACTGGCAACTGCCAAGCTTTCTCCCTTTTCTGTCTTTTCTTTTTCCCTCCTGTGCTCTGTCCCATTCTCACACACACACACACACACACACACACATACATATTTAGAGCAGTGAATGGCTGTGGGTTTCCTGGCTGGCCACAGAAGCTCACATTCTTTGTGTATCGTTATTGGAGAAGGGACAGGCTGTGCTGCTATTTTCTGCTGAATTCCAGACCTGTCCACAGACCACAGAGAGAACGCCAGTGTGTGTGTGTATGTGTGTCTGAGAGAGAGAGAAGGAGAGAGAATTGGGTGAAAGTAAAATTTCAGTCTGGATCTATATTCTGCTGAAAAGGTGAGAAGAAATTGAGTGCGGTTTGGTAGATTGTCGTCACTCCTCTCTAGAGGCCTGCTTGTTGTATGTAACTGCAGGTGGTTTTTTTTGCAGTTTTACATGTTCCACTCAAACACAAAAGGTAAATACAATCCCACTTCCTGTGAAAACCAACTTACACAGCAAACCCTGAGATTTAGCAGTTGAGAACGTGACGAGCAGCATGCAGATTATAGAACAGGATGCAAAGCGTTATCACATAAATAGACTAAATTCGCACATACACTGAGTGAATCATGAGTAGCATGAACAGCAATGCTGCAGTATGACTTGATTAGTCAGGTATGTTTCAGCGATAACGCACAATTTCAAAGATTTGAACAAATGTCAAGTCCAGAATGTAATTACAGAATAAGTTTGCTCATATTCATCATTCTGAAGGCAAACCTGTCTATAAGTGTGTCATTTAAAGATCAGGCTCGGTGGAGAACGCCTCTGTGTGTTTATGGACCTGGGTGCGAAACTTGTTTTAGATGCGAGAGGCTTGGGTGTGGACACAAGAAGCACAAAGGAGAAAATGGGCAGAAACAGAAGCTTCCTTCATTTCCAGGCCCTCTCATACTGCACTCTGTGGCTTCTCTCTCCCACTCGCACACATTCATGGAGTCGCATGAATTGCGGTATTCATGGGGTGCATTTTTGGAATAGCTGGCTCTGGTGGAGCTCTGAGGCTTCAGTCTTCTGTAGCCTACTGATGAGGCTCTGTGCTTCAATATATACCTGGCACCACGCTCATACCCATACACACACATGTAAACACCACAAATAGTGTCACTGACATCCTTCAACATCTCTCACTGCTAGAAAAAAAAAAAAAAAAGCTGTGAGATTTACGCTTCGTCGGAAACGTTTCGACTCTCTCAAAGATCCTCTTATTGTATGAAGGCAGTAGGAAATGAAGAGAGAAGTGATGAATGAGTATACCTCTCTTTAAAGGCCTTCTCAGCCATTTCTCGCGCAGCTCTCTTCACTTCATCAGGCACAGCGTCTTTCTCAGCCTGGGAAATCTGGTAGACTTTGTGGCCAGCATCTAGACGGTAAGGACCTCCCTTCCCCCCGAGGCCTGCTGTGTCTCTGCCCCCTGCAGGACCACAACATTAACATTACATTATAATCCTATACACAGTTTCTAATGGTTCTGAACCCCTGCAGTTTTATTATAGTGTGACCACAGATCAAACAAAATGAGACAGAATTGCAATTAAATAAGGAAAGTGAAACTTTTGTGGAACTTTTTGTGGAATTCCATAAACATTAAAAAAAATAAAATAAAACTCTTGACTCACTTATTCATTTACAATTCAAATTAGATTTTGAGTATTTAAAAGGATATCATGTAAATTAAAAATGCAAAATTATAGAGTCTTCAGAAATGTTTGACTGTTTAGTAAGAGCAGGGTCATGGTTTCTCCAGAAGTAGTAAGTTTGAGTTAAAACCTACCCGTGCCTCCTGCCCACTGATTACCCCCTACGTGAGGGGCATTCCTGGTGTCAATCTTGCCATGTTTTGGTGCGCTGACATCGAGACCACTGTCTCTTTGAATGGTGATCTGAAAAGTAATAATAATAAACAAAAACCATCACATCATCTTGACAATGCATAATCTCTTGCTGGAATAGCGAACAGATCCGTTCATGGTTAGAATAACAGAATACGGTTTGGGACATAGCATGTGCTGTATGTTATTTGCCCTCAATATTTGCCCTCAGACAATCGGTTAAATGAATTGCTTACATGATGTAGAAAAAGTCAACGAGTCCAAATGGCATGTAAAAATAGAGAGTGTTTTTGTGACTGCTGAACTGAAGAACCTTCACCAGATACAGATTTTTTTTTGTTTAAATACAGGCCTTTTCATTGTTGTGATTATTTTACTTGGTTATCATTTCAGTTAGTAGCTGTAATGGTTTTCTCACTCCTAATTGCATGGCACATCCTCCCTGATACACATAAAATGCTTTATTATTTCTGTACCCTCTTCAGCATTTTAAAAACGATTGCTATTACACATTGAGAAAATAGCACAAGACTAGGTCTTTCAAGATGTCTTTATCATGAAATGTGAATGTGTGTATGCGTGTGTGTGTGTGCGCATGAGAATAAGTGTGTATGAATAAGTGTGTTCCTGTATGTGCAGGAAAGGTCCTCGTCTCCACCTAGTTCTGACCTGGAACTAGATTTCTGTTTAACATATCTATTTATCCGCACAGACCCAACTTCCGCATCCTCTCTAATCTCCCAGGACACAGAGCTTTAAAAGCATCAGCAACTGAGCAGCTCTTTGATGCTCACACACACACATACACACAAGTACAGATGTCTATGACCTTCATACACTCCTCTCTCGCCCCTGTTGGGAGATACTTGGGGCTAAACTAGTATAATAACTCCTTTCTAAGCTCTTACTGTGATCTGCAAGAGCAAGTCAGTGCTCAGTCCTAAACTGTGTTCATTGCCCAAGTTCTATCAGACCTCATACGAGACAGCCTAATGCTGATCGTCAGTAAACAACCTGACTATCAAACCGTGATAATGACTGTACTAAGAGTATACAGAACACTTCTTGTTTTGCTGAATCATTTCAGAAAGAACAGTTAGGACAGTCAACAATCTAAGAAGAACACTTGTCATGAGGCCCACCCTGTTTGTCTTAGTAACTGATATCAATTGTGCTGAGTTATGTAGAACAGGCAACCTTACACACACCATGAATACACGCTTACAGGAAAGCGGCATAGCAAACTCTCTGCAATTCCAGAGACGACAACAACCCAGGAACTGAAAACATGCTTCGTGCCGGTCTCTTCATCTGCCACCGCATTTACATGTCAATGAATCACACTCGTATGCAAAAGCAGCCTTACTGGGAGCCGTGCACGTAGCCAGCGCTTCAGGTCTGTGTGGATTAGAGACAGGTGTGATGGATAGAGTCAGCACTCATGGGCCATTATACAGCACAGAGCAAAAAAAATAAAGCTGGAGCCTGGGGTCTGCTTTCTGACACACAGGCAAGAATACACAGGCAATACTGCAAGCTGAGACGATCCAAAAGCTATTTAGAGGCAAAGAACGATGATGGAGGCAATATTAAACACTTTACATCCAAATCCAAACTTTTAACTTCATTTAACATTTACAAAAAATAAAAAATAAAAAAGAATTAATAAGGAATAGAAAAGATTTTACCAACCAATCAGCTACCTGTCACTGAGTAACACCGGTGTCAGTCATGTTTTATTATCAATACATATAATATTTCAAGAAAGTGTACTATGATGTAACTAATCACCAAATTGAACATACTGTACACATAGCATTGTCTATGACCAAGGCCAACGTGAACATTATGTAAATATTAGGACATAATAAGTGTGTTCCTTTGTATTCAGTTGTAGCTTAGTGTTTAGGACGTTGGACTTCTGATTGGAAGGTCGTTAGTTCAAATCCCAACACTGCCAAGCTGCCACTGCTGGGCCCTTGAGCAAGGCCCTTAACCCTCAACTACTCAGTTGTATAACTGAGATAAATATAAGTCGCTCTGGATAAGGGCATCTGCCAAATGCCATCAAATGTAAATGTAAATGACATGTTATGGCCTTCGTGTCAGCAGATCTCAATCCAACTGAAACCCGATGGGAGATTTTGGGCCAACTTTTTAGACAGTGCTCTCCACCACCATCATCAAAACTAAATAAGTGAGAAAATATTTTAGAAGAACAATGCTAATCCCTCTGGTACAGTTCCACAGACATGTGCCAAGATGCAGAAAAGTTCTTGTGACTTGATGTGCCCGACACCATAATAAGTCACTTTATGCTCCAAGGTCTCAATTTCTACAGTAATTTCTGGACAGAATTACACTTGCTGTCAACTGGTAAACTGTATTCATTTATTCAAACATTAAGAACAGTCATAATGCTTTCACAGTCTATGTGGCATGAATTATAAATTATATCAAGATGGAACTACTTTCTTTCTTGCAGAACTTGCAGAAATGTTCCATGTGTTCAGCCCATGCTAGCCAGCCTCTTGTTATTAGCACAAGTCCATTTAAACACATTGAAGCTAACAGTTGGAATACGAACCAGAAAACAAGATAAGAGAAGATCTTTCCGAAATGTCCATGTCAACATGATTGATCCGCGTACCTCTCAAACAGGTCACGTACAGACGCTTAACGCAGATTGGAGATTGAAAATGTACAAGTTCCCACTTTGGACAGAAGTGTACAGTACTGTCAGCAAAAGTCTTAAGAAAGAACACAGAACTGTTGGTCAGTTACTTTCAGTCCAGCCAAATGTCGTGGTTAGTTGGGATTCTGATGACACACTTGAACATCCAATGTTTAGTCTGCTTGAGCTGAACAGTGAGTGGAGTGACAGTAAAGTTTAAGAAGTCATGTGTTTCTTATTTCCCCAAAGTATTAAGGACCGATCTTGAAGGATATGTGTGTGTGTGTGAGACGTGGCGTTAGATCAGCCAGAAATTTACACCATAAAGTCACGATTTCATCTCTGTCATGCCTGCACACTAATGTCTGAACACACACACACACACACACACACACACACACACACAGATGGATCACTCATGGAAGTACAACTGAACTTGGTTAAAGCTGCAGATGTTTTATCTTTTGTGCAAATCAGACAACTCAGTTTGTGCAGTGCATGAAGGGTTGATATATGGTTATATGAATCAACAACATATGTCTCACACACACACACACACCCGGTCTACACAGACACAGACGGTCAGTGAGAATCCAGGTGTGTCTAACCATAACAACTGTCGCTATTGTTTTGTTTACGCGTCAATAGAATGAGTTCACTCAGATAAGACCCGGCTCTCCTGCAGTGCCTCAAGGCAGAGGGAGGCACGGAGAAGAAAGAGAGAACGAAGAGGAAGAGAGAGAGAGTGAGAGAGAGAGAGAGAGAGAGAGAGAGAGACGGCTGAAAAATCTGCAGAAGCCTAGAATAGGACTGAACAAACACAGAGACATTCCAGCAGTCTAACTGTCCTACATTATCACACTACAACTTTATAAAACTGAAGTGTAATAAAAAAAAAAAAAATGTATAAAAACAAAAAACAAACAAAACAAAACAAAAAAAACCCTACACTTTTAAGGTTTAGGATTAAAAGTCTATAATGCAGACCACAGTGTGGCACATGACTACAGAATGACCGAGAGCTTAGGACCAAAGGAAAACGCTATACCACATTCAGGCTGAGGATTTTTTAGGCCACCCTTGCAAATGCCATCAAAGGGACGTCTAAAAGTGGGCCAGGCTTCTAAGTTAAGCATGTAAGCCTAGTTAATGTACATTTTCGGATCAGTCATTGTCAGGAATTGATTTATAGGTCACTGAAGATCAAAAAGGTGACAGATAAGAGCACTCATAATCCCATAAGCACGCATGCATGTATGCATAAAGCCACGCCCTCATCGTTTTCGCCATTATAGATGCCTGCTTTTATTACGACTCTCCCAGTTCGTCTCACTAAAGGTCTGTTAATATTCTTACTCAACTGATCTCAGAACCAGTAAAAACATCATGATGCTGCATGTCTGACCCTAAATATCCATCCATCTTTCTGTACTACTCATCCTACACAGGGTAGCAGGGAGCCTGGAACCTATCCCAAGGAACTCGGGGCATGAGGCACACACACACACACACTATGAACAATTTGGAAATGCCAATCTGCCGACAACGCATGTCTTTGGACTGGGGGAGGAAACCGGAGTACCAGGATGAACCCACTGAAGGTGATGGCAGGAATCGAACCCCCAACCCTAGAGGTGTGAGGAAAATGTGTTAACCACTAAGCCACTGGCAAGATCTCTGGCCTGGAGTGCTCGAGGGTTTTTCACTGGATATCATAAGTACTTCCTTAAGCATTGTTAATGACTGTCTGTTGTAATCCTAATATGTTGCATGGATTGCTTGTGTTTTCTGCTTCCATTGCTGCATTCCAATGTGTACAGCATAGCTATTGGTCATAATATCTATAAATAGACGAGGAGAACTAACCCATGCCAACTAATCAAAAGTCCCTTTTGACCAGAACAAATCAGCACTCCTCCCACTGAGTCAGAACCTGTTCTTGTAGCAGCTTTATTGTCCTGCATTATTGCTATTTTGTGGTAGTAAATCTGTTAGGTTAAAAGGTAGAACACAGACACCATTTCTTCATATTGTATTGCATGTTCTATTTCTTTTACTTCAGGTTACTGAGTGGCCTAGTCATTTTGGTTTATTATTTTGGCATTTGCTTGTCTTTGAGTTTAACATCCACCATGAGCAGTTAAAATACAATCGTATCAATACAACCCTATTAATCTTTTAACAAGTGTTCAGTGTCTTGGTTGGTGGAGGGCTTTGGGCAGCAGGCATGTCCACTCTCACTCACAGTAAGCTGCCAAATAAGCTTTTTGGTACTTCCGAACTCTTTTGAATATGGAGGTATTATGTTGAGGCCTGAATGAATTGGATTGCACTCAACATAATATGTGTTTTTGGTATTAGTGAAGCAGCTCACATAATCACTATGCAGGCTTGCTTTCTGCTGCTCTCCAATGCCACACACTGCATACTCAACCTGTTTGCGCTTTCAGGCCCCGCTGTGTTTGCTCACTTGAAGACGTCCGTCTGCACTGATATGTAAAGATTTGAAGAGTACTAAAATATACATTCTTGTTTTCACACATGGCCTCTACATACAGTATTGTAGGGAGACAGATCCAGCAATTCTGATCCAAGGAGCATGCACAGGTTACATGTTTCAACATTTGTTTTTTTTTTTGTACTGTAATGATGTAATGCTAAAAAAATTTAAGTAGTAAGAGAATTGCAGCACAAATTACAAATACAAGTTCATACTATTTGACTGAGCTTCAAGCTTCGATCTCGTCATTTCTAGAAAGTGATCGGCATGCACTCACCGTCCACTTTAGTAAGAACACCTGCTCTTTCATGCCATTATCCAATCAGCCAATCATGTAGCAGCAGCACAATGTATACAACCATGTAGGTGCAGATCAATAGTAGTTTATGTTCGCATCAAACATTAGAGTGCGGGAAAAAATGTGATTGGAGTGACCTTGACCATAGCATGGTTGTTGGGCCAGGCAGCCTGGTTCGAGTATTGCAGAAACTGCTTATCTTGTAGGATATTCACACTCAGCAGTCTCTAGTCTATACACAGAAAAGTATGAAAAACCAGTGAGAGGTGGTTCTGTGGGAGAAAATGCTTTGTTGCTGAGAGAGGTCATGGGAGAACGGCCAGACTGGTTTATCTCAGAACACTTTGAACGGCAAATGAAGATCGGAAAAAACATAGCCTGGTCTTTTCTTCAACTGCCCAGTTTTGATGAATTTGTGCCCACTGTAGTTTCAGATTGGTTGATGGGAGTGGAATCCGATGTGGTCTTCGGCTTGACATATTGTGCATTCGGAGAACAGCCTTTCATGTTTAGGGAATACTACGTGTAAATTTCTCTTATAACACTTAAATATGGAATACAGTGAACATTTTCCAATCTAGTGACTTGGAAAAGCAACCTTGAAGCTTGTGACCTTGTAAATGCACAAAACGTATCAGACACTGCATGGACTGTGGATGGAGCATCTGAGGCTGAGACTAGGTCAGGTCCAACCTCCAACATCCCATAGCGACATCCTGGGTCGGAATGTCAGGAATGCTCTGCTCGGAGCCTGCTGCTCCACAGTGAAGTGTCCTGGTGTGGTCACAACATTCAACATAGAGCACACAAGACATTAAGAAACCACATACTAATAAGGAAGTTCCACATGAACCTTTAATGATATCAAAGCCAAACTTTCACTTCTTAACCATACTCAGTGGTGTTCATATCGAGGCTCATGTACCACTTTGATTCGACAGAGAGAACATTATTTTGATGGTTTCACTAGACTTAAACTTTTTAATAAAAATGTCTGTCAGAGATGAATGCAAACCACATGGTGTCAGATCATTAACACTGATGGTAGGAGTAACGCTGAAGTGCGTCTTGAATAATATCCGGGATCTGAACACAGCAGGAACACAAACGCTCCAGTTTTTATAGAGGAGTGCTGTCAGAGAAAGTGCTAGTCAGGTCAGTTTTCAGTATTAAAGGATCCAATAGGATTAATGCTTCATGACCCTAGGATTATCCAAATAGAGCGTCTTCACACAGGCACACCAGTCACAGAGCCTGCAGGGTGGAATGTTTCCTCAGCTGCTAGAGCACTTCACACTTGGAGACTGTGATTCTGGGTCAGATACGACATGGACATACAGAAGACAGAAAGGTGATGACACTTGCCATACCACAGACATGAGGATATGGGGACAGAAGCAGCTACAAGAACAGCATGCATCCACGTCAAGCCCCGAAGACACATGACTCCAGCTACTGTTACACACCCACTGACAACACAAACACAGCTGTATACAGAATACCTGTATACTGCATGGAGAACTTGTATACAGGACACACCTTAATCTGAGTCTCTGATCTGCAGACAGCAGACAGAATGTTCCAGAGGTTAAAGGGGAAATGTTGCCTATTCACGCGATCTCTATACTGTGAGATAAAGATCTACTGATCATTATCAACCCAAACACATCTCAACCTAAACACTGTCAGTGGGATTATTCATGCACATGCCTTCACTCTGGAGCAAACGCCGGAAACATTTAGCAGTTGTGTTATAGGACAATTCATCTTTCCAGCAATTTAAAATGGGGGTGCTTTCATAAGTCTTTCTGTTCATTTATCAAAGAATATTGGTTCCTACGTGTTAATTTAATGTTAATCAGTTTTGAATTATAAATAGTATGAATCAGAAACACACATATTTTATCAATCATATAATGTTTTATCAATCAAACGCAAATTACCATGAATAGACTTTCTTTTACGCAAAGTACACAGTCGTATCTATTCCGGGAGAGTAAGCATACCTAATAATCTCTCCCTCTCTTCACCTCCGTCTCCCTCTCTCCTTCTGTTGAGCCACACATGATATTATGGAGATGCCAGTGATCCTGACCCTTTCTGCTCTCCAGACCTGCCTGATCCATCCTGATGCCCTACCTCTGGATGGAGCTCTCATCAACTGGAGGCTACAGCCTGGAGATTGCTTAAGATGGTACTGCTTGAAGGATCATGGAAATGGTTTTGGACCTCAATTCCACATGGACATTCTTGCTGTCGTTGCTGGGACTACGGTTGCTACTATGGCCTTGGGACTGCAATTACCACATGTTTTGCACTCAGGTCTCCTTTAGTGAACAGTGGACTAGTTCAACAAACAGACTTCATCTAAAAACCATAATGAACTTTCTTTTACTTTCACACTATCCGTTGTTACCCAGATGAGGACGGGTTCCCTACTGAGTCTGCTTCCTCTCAAGGTTTCTTCTTCATATCATCTTAGGGAGTTTTTCCCTCACCACCGTCACAACGGCTTGCACAATAGGGATAAATTCACACACTTAAAATCTGTATCCTGTGTTTATATGTTTCTGTAAAGCTGCTTTGAGATAATGTCCATTGTAAAAAGTGCTATACAAATAAAATCGAAAAATTGAATTGAATGTTTATCACGTTATTTTTATTGTTTTCATTTTTAGCAATTAATTTTTCATACCTTCACCTCACCTCACCTTTTGATTCTAAAGGACATTTTAAATTAAGTACTTAATTTCAAGTATTTGACAAGTACTTAACTTAAGTAAATTAAGTCAGGATTGTAGCTAAGAATTCTGGGCCCCCCTAAAAGAAATGTCCTTTTTCTTCTTTCTTTTAGTGGTATTATTATTGTTTTTATTCCTTTTTCCTTCATTTAAATGTTATTATAATTATTATTATTATTATTAGTAGTAGTAGTAGTAGTAGTAGTAATAGTAGTAGTATTACGTGCATATATGTATTTGTACAGTGCCCATGGGAGCCCTAACGTAAAATGCTATTATTAAGTTATCATCAAATATTGCTTTAGTCTACAAGCCCCGTTTAAATTTATAAATATATTTTGCATACATTCACTATAGTCAGACATAGTGAATAATTAAATTTGAATGGGTCTCCTCTAGTTCTGGGCCCCACCTTCCACCCAGTTAGCACTGGCCATGAGTTCAGTTCAAAACATGAAACATAACTGAATCATTTGTAATCAGAATCATTCAAGACAAACAGAATATTTAGTCATCGTAATGAGACACTAAGCCTATACAGTCAATGCCTATAAAAGCACAGATTAGCTACACCAAACTGTATTATGAATCACTAATCAGTTGTCAGACTATTTCTCTTGTTTCATACGTCACTCGTCGTCTGCAATCTTATACCGTTATGAGTGTTTCTCCACTTTAAGGCTGAGTGCTGGTCAGAGATGAGTCAGTGTCCACTTCCCTATAGACACTTACACACAGGGATCACAGCTTGCACCTGTTGGAATGACTGGCTTCCTGACACTCTCTCTCTGGTTACTTGTTTTGAACTGCAGGAAAGCAATCAGCTCAGCCCTACATGAGAACATATATGGTTGGCCTGGAGAGAGAGTCACTGACGTCAGGCTGGCCTGAATAACAGGAACCTACATTCCCCACATGGCTGTTTTGTGTTGCACTGGGTCACGGGCTATACATCATTTCACTACAGTAAATGGATGGACTTGTGCGATGTCAAACTATTCTTGGTTTGCAGAATTTCCAATAACTGAGAGACCATTAATGTTACTCAGGTATCTGTCTTCACTTATATGTTTGTCCATGTCTATATTATTGTAAAACATGGCAAACTTAGTGAGACAAATTATCTGCTTTTTCGCTGTACTACAGAAATTGCATCAGTTGCCTCAGGGAACAATATAAGCACTGGAACAAAGGCAAACATTCCACAGTTCTGACATCAGCACGCGTAGGAGAGTGTTATTCACTCGATTAATGTGAATTTAATAAAGGGAAAAGTGCTAGCCGTAGACGGAGGAAAGACAGAACTGAGAGATGGCCATGCCCTCATAATGGACTCTTTCATGGGGTGAAAGGCCAGAGTGAATTCTTCCCACCAAACAACGGGATTCATACAGATCACGGAAATGCCTACACTGAACTGCAAGGGACTCATTCTGACCCAGCTATCGCTCCATAGGCCATGTCTGGACAAGCTAGTGCAGATAGCGCGCCGAACAAACAAAACTACTGTCAATTACTGTGCACCTGAGAAGGATATTCCCAAGCACTTCATTTCACATTGTTGACAAAAGAAAGGGCCTGTAATCCAAATAAAATAGATGTTCAAACTGAACTGGTATGCACGTAGGTGAACGCTGTTGAAAGTTCAGCAGAATGCCAGGACTATTGTAATCAATCTTATTAAACACCAGTGCAGAGGGCCACAGCATCGTCAGTACTCCTCGGCTTTCCACCGTGCAGTGTTTGGACATGTGACGAGAAAGTGATTCACTTTGTCTCGACCCTCCTCATAAATCCACGCCAGGTGGGTCCAGCCTGTGAGAACGGAGGGAAATTTACAGACTCATTAATCCAGCGAGGCATGAGACTGAAAAAGGGGAAAAACACCCACGGCTGAAGGAATGCCCCACTATACTCTGTAACAGAGGCACCATTCACAAGAATGCTGGAGTGGAGTGTGAAAATATATAAGGAGTTAAACAGTGGGAGAAAGGGAGAGGAAATAAAATCTGACAATGTGTGACAGAGGGTTTTAAAGCTGAAGGATGGAGAGAGGGAATGAGTCTATAGCAGTGGAATGAGGCAGGTGGCAGGGATCCCAGTATGAGCTTAAAGAGACCCTCTTACTGCTGGTGTCTGCTGCTCTAATGTCTCCGTCATTCTCACCACTAACTCATTTAGCAGAGCAATCCGAGGAATGCAGACTAGAACAGCATTATACATCAGGTATTCCAATAGTGAAGGATTTCCACATGTAATAGACAAGTGTGTGGCCTAAAGAGCATTGCGGTGGGGCGTAAGAGAAATCATACACGCAGATCTCCGAAATGCAAACAATTGATTGTATCTGGTACATGTAATGTTTAGGTAGCCTACATATAAGAAGTCTGTTGCGGTAGTGTTCAAAAATGGATCAGTTTGTCACTGGAAGTAACACAAGAGAAGGTGAAGTAAGTTAAGAGTGTTTAAGCATTGTTTTTTTAAAACGACACCAACCTACAATCAGATCCTCTAACCAGTTGCTTTTAACCATTCTACGCTTTCAGATGAGGCTTAAAGGCAATCTTGCATTTTTTTGGTGATGCCCCAGTCTATAGAACACATTTTTTAAATAAAAAATTACAATACACTTATAAAAATCAAATTTGAAAACATATATATTCTCCCAGTCTTCTTAAGCTTTATAGGATCCAGACATATCTTTTTATGTCATCGGTGGTTCATGTGTATGGGTAACTTTAAATATTTTCTATGTTATTATTATTATTTTTTATTAACAGCAACTTTTGCATCCATCACTACAATTTAAACTAGTTATATCTTGTTATAATGTATTTATTTGCATTTTGTGCAGTGCTTTACTGTCAGTATTGCCTTACACATTTTGTCACTGCCTCGCACTTCCTTTCGTGCTGTGTCCGTGCTGTCGTCTCTCTTAATTTCCACTGGTGTTCGTTTTTACTTTTTTGACAAGGCAGAGAACAGTCAAGTTTGAATTAATTTAGTTTACTTGCTCTAATTATGAAGCACTTTGGACTGACACCTGTTGTCTTTTAAATGTCCTGTATAAATAAAAGTGACTTATAGTGGTGGACGAATCACTTACCCAGGTGCCTGGAACAAGCAGTTTAGTGCTTAGTCGTGACTTAACTAGTGACTCAGTTGACTGCTGATATGTCAAGCAACAGCTTTGTATTTGTTATCAAATCCTGCTGACCAACAAAGGTCATTCTGCTCATTGATAGGAACAATTTAGACTGCCCCAATAAATAACAATGGTTTCCAGGAACCAAAGCATGGCACTGTGCAATGACATTGGAGCATTCATTGACTTGCTAATGAGCTTATGATTTGTCTGTCGCTGACTTAAGTTGACTTGAAAAGAAAACACAGACGGAGCCAGATACGTCCTTACAAGCCAATGAGTAGTACTCCTCTGATTTTTTGTTTTGGAGTCTGATGGATCTCCTATCCATCACTCAAACACAGGACAACCCCATCTCTCTAATCCAGGATGTCCTCTAATCCCACATCCCACAGTGTTCCACTCAGACTCTCCAGCTGAGCACACCCACAGAGTCCAGCTGACCCAACATAGCTAGCACTGTGTGTGTGTGTATGGAAATAAGGCACGGTAGGATTACAGACTGTGTGAGGCAGCTCCTGTAGACATGGAAGTTAAGGATAACCTCAGTCCAGTAACATGATAACCCAGATTCAGGTCTCATTATAAATCCTGACCTCAAAGTGCCAACAGTGAGACACTGTCAGTTTCAGCCCTGTTTTCTCTCTCCCTCCCTCCCTCTCTTACACCCCCTGTGTTAACACACATACACATACCATACCTTTACACAGGCTACACAGCAAACCTGCGCTACTACTTTTGAACAGTGTTCAAAGAGGTTTAGTGAGACAAAGCATTGAGGACAGAGATCTAGGTAAATATATGTGATGGAGCGGAGGTGATGAATGCTGGGAGAGAGCTATGAAAGAAGAACCCTACAGTTCAGGAATCTAATGGACAGGTTCTCCTGGAGAACTTCTAGAGGAACGGAATCTATAGGATCAGACAAAGACTCGGGTGTGTGTGAAGAACGACTTGCATAATCAGAGTATAAAAACAAATCAGTGAGAGAAAAGTGATGCACGGCTACTCCATTAGTAAATATCCTCGACCAGGTGTGTGACTACAAGTAATTTAATGATGCACTGGTCAACTGTGTGCGCGAATCATGTACATCAAAAGTGTGTGAGAATGTGAGAACATACAGCTCTCATGTAATGTTCATTAATGCTCTTCTCATTTATGGATTTCAGATGTGATGTACTGAATATACAGGGTGGAGCGGACAGACCTTCCACATATTTGCAAACCCAATACACGGAATAGTCTAATTACATAAAAAGGGTCAGCTGTTTACCTCTCATTCATATAGCCAAGTACTGAAGCATTGCCATGCAACACTAAATTCAAGGAGGAAGGCTGCAGAATTTTAGCCATAAAACAATGTTGTCAAGTATCTTTTTACAAAAGTATCAATGTAACAAACTAGTAATATAAAATGTATAGAGGGAAAAAAGCATTAAAACTGTGATAGGTGTAAACAAAACAGATACTGATCACGAGAAAGTACAAAAACGTACATAAACTCAAATAAAGGCCAAGTCCAATGACTTGGAAAGAAAGAAAAAAATATGACATTGTTCCCATATCATGTTGCTAATAGCTTTAAAAATGTGCTTTTAATGCCAAATAGTCTTCAAAGGACCACTTAGAGGCCTAAGTCTGCCATCACATGGTCATGTGCTGCAACAGCAATACAGACCGAATGAAAAGGCACTGCAAATGAAATAGTGATGAAATCATTTGGTACACTTCACATTTAAAAGTAAACTTGTAGGCATAAACATGATTTTATGCATATTTAGCTAACAATAAAATGCTCATCAAATCACAAAGCCCCTTAAATCTCTGTATTAATAAACATTGAAACATTGCTTCATTGCAAACATTCTCCTACCTGGACAGGTCGGCCGTCCTCGGAACCGATCATGTTCCTCCACTCCAGCAGGGAGCGCTGCAAACTGTCCAATCCTGTCTCCCACACCCTCACATAGCCTCCCATATCTACAGTCACAACCCCACCAGAGCCCAGTGGAGCGATCAGCACATCAGTGTCCGACACCTTAGAGATCCATGCCGTGTAAGGAGACATGGACATAGTCCTGTAGGTGTGGGAACAGTGTGGGAACATAGGAAGAATATGAGACATATGCAGTGATGCACCATTTAATAGATTTGCATATTGATGTTTCTGCTATGAAGTGCCTCTGGTAAAGTGAGACAGTGGTCAGAGAAATGAATAACTGTAATGAATGGGAACCCAATGTATATTGTCAATGGTTGCATTTTCTGCATTGTCTGTGGTGTAAAAGCAAGGTAGCTCCCATTACAAAGAAAAGCCAGATATTAGACTAGGCGAAATTCATAATGTTGTTCAAAGTAAAGACTTGAATTCTTGGTTGTTCTTCAATATTATAAAGTACAAAAAAAAGTAACAAAAATTATATATATATATATATATATATATATATATATATATATATATATATATATATATATATATATATGTGTGTGTGTGTGTGTGTGTTTGTGTATGTACATGCATATACATAAACAACATGCCCTATCATGTTTTATTCCTCTTATTACACAGCACTCTGCTGACGATACATTTTTTATTCATTAAAATGTCAGACTTTTTATCACTTTGTGTTGTCGAACATCCTTGAAACAAGCTAATTCATGTTATCACTCATGTTATAACAGCTATAACCAGTCGTTCCTTCACCAGCCTCTTTATTTCCTCTCTATTTTAGTTAAAGTGCACCTATTATGGTTTTGAAACGTGCCTAATTTTGTTTTAAAGGTCTCACGCAGTAGATTTACATGCATCCAAGGTCAAAAAAACACTTTAACGTGCTCATAATTTAAATTGCAGCATTACCTTTTTTCCCCCAGTGTCAAAAACGACTGGTTAAATGATTCATTCTAAACTCCTCCTTTCAGAGAGCATACTCTACTCTGATTGGTCAGATGTCCCAGTCTGTTGTGATTGTCAGCGTGTGTCAAAAAGGAAATGGCCACTACCATAACGAGTTTCAGAGGCGGGGCTTTTTGTTACAAACCTACGCAGGTTAGTACAGGAAAAAAGTCTGGAATTACTAAACGACTCGTTTCAGCAGTTCAGAATCGCTTCCCTCTTTTGGGAGTCAATAACTCCGTTTGTCGTGCGCTTTGATTTTTTAAACTTTGCAGACTTTTTACTAACACACTACATGAAAGGTAACATTTGAAAAACCATAATAGGTGCACTTTAAAACAAAAAAAAAGGCAGCTTGTGTAAAGTCCTCTGTACCAAAGACTCACCCATAGAGGAAAACCTACTGTTGCAAAGCACTGACACCTGAGACTGCTTCCAAAAACATTAAATAATGAAATCATTTTAATTTGTTACATTTTTAAAAAAATCCATTTATTATTAAGGCTTAGATTATGTGACGCATGTCATACATATCCCTGTAAATGAGCTGTTACTATAGAAACGATAACATATTGGAACGAGTGCACTGATATAAACCTGTGATTTGAATCAGACAGTGCTGGTGTATAACAACAAAATGACATTTGTTAAAAAGTTTGCATCTCCCTATGTGAACGTGAATAAATAGTCTTGCATGCTCATCCTTTTCTCAGAAATCAAACTGTGATCTCATGGCAAAAGTTTTCTTTCAAGCTAGTGATTTTTTCTTGTTTTGGATTGTTCTCCTGTTGTAGCATACACATGCATTTTAGTTTTAACTTATTGTAATTCAAGGTTGTTGAGTTGGAAATTAGAGATACATTTCCCTTTTTTCGCCCCATACAAAAACCTTGGGGAATACAAACATTTGCACTCCACTGCTCTTAACACACCATCTGGGCTAAACAGAAGGGGGCACTGCAGCTTTACGTACATTCTGGTCAGACACAGCACATGTTCAACCAGCATAAAAACTGGAGCACAGTGCGTTGTTCTAAGAAACCAGTGTGTTTACCTTGGCACTGGAATATACTTGACTTTCTTGGTGTTCAGATCCGTTACCTCGAGATAGGCAGAAGTCAAAGGCGGGGTGATATCTGTAATTAAATGTACATTATACAATATAAAGTGCTTAACTATTTTTTTGTTTAATCTAAGCATTGGTTCATCTTTTTCCCCCTTACCTTTAGGGTAAATGTCAGCCAGAGGCACTTGTGTAGGGGGAAGCGCTCGCACCACCTGATTGGCTCCTACCAGACTGACGCAGTTGACTCTTTTCGCAGGTCCGGTGCGGCGACTCGACCCAAAAAACATGTCAGGCCCTCTGCCTTCTGTGAGGGATGATTTTCTCTGAAAACTGTACACCTCACTCGGAGACTGAGTGAAAGAGTGGAACAGTGAAAGATTTCTGAATCAGTCAGGTCTCCTGCTATAGCATGAGGTCTTCAGGCCTGTTTGTGAATTTAATAATACTGATGTAGTGTGTCATACTGCGGGCAACAGGATGGCTGATTGACAGGTTGTGACAGCTACTCACCAGCAGGTCCGGAAAGCCCACTATGATGTTAGCGTAGGTGTTACTGTCACAAATGAGGCGGTTTGGTGAGACGATCTTCTGTCCCAGGGCAGCGCTGAGGTTCTCATTGGGCAGCTGTTCACTGGACACATCCTGAGGGGCGCCAGGTTCCATCCCTGAGCCATGGAACAGAGGACAAATGAGATCATAAACTGTGTGCTTTAGCTATTATCACCATGACCCTTACTCCACCTCTGCTTGATGTAAAAGCTATAATAGAGTTAGGGGTCTTTCTTGGTTTGCTACTGTTGATGGATGACATCTGAACATTTCACTCTAACTGGCCATAATTTGGTGTGTTTCATGACATCCTGTCAGACTCAGCTTGATTAAGGTGTCATTTTTCAAAGCAAAAGCCAGGCTCTGTCCTGAATTGTGCATTTACCCAATCCACCAAATGACACTGATGACACGTTCATCCATCTTGATTGCTCCGGTGTAAGCGTGGGTGAAAGGATGAAATTACATCACCGTACTGAGAATATGCCAGGTATCATCAACGCTTCCGTAACACTCCAATCCAAGATGTTTAGTATGTTTTTTTCACCACTTGTTTCAATTTTCAGGAATAAAACACAACAGGATATGCTGAAGGACTAAAATAATCCACAAAAGGGCGCTACGATGTGGCCCAATGCGACACACTAAATCTTTTATTCCTCTTATATTCGAGAAGTCCTCTGTTCTGATGACCCTTCCATGGCATAACTTACTGACTGGTACAAATCGCTGAGAAAGCACCAACATATCAACGATGACATGTTTTCTTTGTTAATTAACAATGCTAATCTGTTTATTATTAGCCTTAGATTATGTTGATCATCTGCCATGCAAGTGCAGGGAATGAGCTGTTTCTATAGCAGCAGTAACATATTACAAGCAGTGCATTAATACAAAACTATCTGATCTTTTGGATGAGACGTTAAACCGAGGTTCTGACTTTCTGTGGTCATTAAAAAAAATCCCAGGACACTTAGCGTGAAAGAGTAGGGATATAACCCCGGTGTCCTGGCGAAATTCCCCCATTGGCCCTGCTCTATCATGGCCCCCTAATAATCTCAATCCCTGAATTGGCTACATCACTCTTCTCTCCACTAATAGTTGGTGTGTGGTGGGTGTTCTGGCACAATATGGCTGCCGTCGCATCATCCAGGTGAATACTACACACTAGTGGTGGTTGAGGATCCCCCCCACCCCCCACCCCCTATGTAAAGCGCTTTGAGTGTCTAGAAAAGCACTATATAAATGTAACTGTAACTAACTAACTAAAACTATCATATGAATTGTAGCTGGCAAAAATGTCAGAGTCACTACTGCAAAAAAATTAATCAACATCTTCTGAATAAATCAGATTCGAGAATTCTACTACGTTTCAAACAGTCACAAATTTGAGCTTTTTAAATAAGAGACTGCCGTTTCACATTTTTATAAAGTACGTTGTGCACTGCAATATGATGCTTTATTGCCATATCGCCTACCCCTACTGCAGTCTTGTGCCTGTGCGATACTTTTAAGCCATATAAAGTTATAAGCTGAAGAGGTGACGATCGTCTGAAAGGTGACTTTTCATCAGGGGAGTCGACCATCAAGATAGTCCTCTTCCACAAATAAAATTCCAGCAGGAGATAAACAACAGTGAAGCTATTTATTTCGCCTGCTATTTCAAGCCTTAAAAATAGACAGAGCTTATTTTTTTTATCAAATGAGCCATAAAGCCTTCAAACGATTGGCATCGTTAATCAGACCAACAAAGTTAAAGCCTTTCCAAGCCCGGTTCCATAATAATAAGGCAATGGAATAAATGTCACCCTATATGGAAAGTGAGAGATGACCGCATAGGTCGTCTTTAAGTGGGAAGAATGAATCTGAATCTGTGGTCTGTGTGCAGCTTAAGCAAGCACGCATACACAAACAAGAAGTAAATCTCGACCCCAGCCCCTGACGTCATCGTTCAGACTTAAGAGGTGCGCTCTTTTACAGAAGCACTAATCAAGCTGTAAACTCCCGAGATATCAGGCCACACCAAGCAGATGTGGAGTAGATGTTGTTTCTAGATGAAGACAGATGTTCAGAAATGGTCACTGGACTGTCTGTTTACTGAGAATGCCCCCTCCCAAAAACCTTTTATATAACCTTGCTGCACGAGTTCACTTCTGCTTAGTTAATTGGATTGCACAATAAATAAAATCCTGTAATGATGAGGTCATTGTTCTTCAGACATCTACTGCATGTGAAGGATGCACAAGGGCACTTGTTAGAGCACAGTAGTGCTGCAGAAATGTTTTTGTATTGAATACTAATGTAGCAAACGACTGAATACTTTGACTTTATGATTGATATATTCCAACACTACACCGACGTTATATTATGGATACAGACAAGTCATATTATATATGCTAATCTCACTTAGATGAGCAGAACCCTGCAATTAATTCACATGCACAACATCTACAGCACATAGGTTATTTACATGTACGTCATTATAGGCATCAATTCTAATTAATTATTTGTAGCCTCATTTGTATGTAGCGTATTGTTGAATGAGCGTGATGACACAATCTTGTTCAAATGAGCAATTTGCTGTTACCAACCAAAATCCATAACCAAAACTATGGATCAGTGCACTATTCAGGAGCATTAGCATATCTAAAACCTACAGGTGCAGAGTTTTATTCAGTAACATACACTACCGGTCAAAAGTTTAGAGACACTTGACTGAAATGTTTCTCATGATCTTAAAAACCTTTTGACTTGAAGGTGTATGATTTAAATGTTTGAAATCTGGGTCATAGACAAAAATATAATTGTGCCAACATATAAAACGTACATAATATTTTATTTACAAAAAAATATTTTTTTAAAATGGATGACTCAGAGCGAAATATTCCGAATAGCAGCCAGTAAGTGTCCAGCATAGGTGGGAACTCCTTTAATACTGTTTAAAAACCATCTCAGGGAGATTCCTCAAGAAATCGGTTGAGAAGATACCAAGAAGACATTTCTGGAAATTCTAGGCAAAACGGGGTCTACTTTGAAGATGCTAAAATATTAAATTATTTTGATTCATTTTGGATTTTTTTTATCACAACATAATTCCCATAGTTCCATTTGTGTTACTCCAGAGATTTGATGACTTTATTATTATTCTAAAATGTGGGGGGGGAAATAAAAATAAAGAATGAGTGTGTCTAAACTTAAGAGTGGTAGTATATACGAGTTGTTGCTCAGTGAAATAGATATACACAAAAATATCAATACAAATTGATATAATTCAATTTGTATTTACTTTAAACACAGTATGGTGAATGTCAGACCATTTTACAATTTATTTATTGCCATGGTATTGCTTTGCTACATGGCCATTGTGAAAACATACTTGATATTTGTATTGAAAGTCAAACCTGGTTTCTGAAATGACCTAATAAAATTCCTGCTAGAATTACAGTAAAAATGAGCAAGATATTTACTGATAAACTCCTATACTGACTGACTAAATCTTGCCCATTGTTAATGAAATATGAAATCCAAAAGGCTGGAAAGATGCAACACCCTGAATAAATACTCTGATAGCAGGGTAGGACTCTAAACATCAGTTTATATAAGCATGCCATGGAGTACACAGATGTTAAGAGATGTTAAACTATTACTTTGTATATCAAAACAGCTACTCTACCTGAGCTGGTACCAAAGCCACTGCTGACTCCATCCTCACTGATGGTATGAAGCTGACACACACCTGACTCCTCTACTCCCATGGGCATGGGCTTGGTCAACAGGAACTTCCTGCATCCAGAAAAACAAGCACATTTTGCAATAGAGCAAATTAGTGATAATGAGCAGGCATAGTATCTTGATTAGCAACATCATAAATCATAGCATGCTTACAGCGATGCACAACACAGTACCAAAATAACATAAATCACGAGGCACCTGTCAGTTGTGCTCTCAATTAACAGCCAGCGGTCTTCAGCCACCAAGAATACAGCCTTAACGTTGATGGGGAGGGTGATGGTGTGGACTTGGCCTTCCAGCACATCCAGAACGTCCAGCTGATTCCTGTCAATGCAAGGCAGAGAGCATGTCATTACACTAGGACAAGAAGAGGCTCGCAGAGTAGAACATCGAACCAGAGAGATCAGCTCACCCATCAGCTTTGTAGAACAGGAGCCAGTTCTTGTGAGCAAACTCCCGGCACATTTTGGATGCTGACTGTAGCAACACATTATTTTGAGATATTGACTGATACAAACATTACTATTTGATATCTATAGTGTACTGATGATCAACACGTAATTTGCAGTATAAATATGTTTATTTTAACTTTTTGGATGATATAGGCTCCCCAGACAAAAAATTAGTTGTACGTGTTATTTCTATCCTAATACTTGGTTATGCTTCCCATCACCTTAATAACAGTTCCAATCATGTCGAGTTAGCACACCACAAGTGACTTGAAATTTTACCCCACTTTGGTTCCCAAATTAGACTTTTAAGTTAAACATCTGTTCAAAATAAACCCTCAACTTTTCTTTGAGATTGAGGTTCAGTGATTTTGATCCAGCAACTGATGATCTGCTTTTATGCAACCTACAGACATCGAAAACAAGGCAGTGGTAATGTTTTGTCTGTGGAGCTTATACACAAGTCTTATACACAACTGTTTTCAAAAATGCTTTATTATGAATCCGCAAGTGAAAACAACCTGGCATGTACCAGGACCGAACCTGAGAGTCTTTTGTGTTCCACCAGTTGGAGGTTTTGTGCACGGGTTCCTCCTCTTTACCTGGAGATAGGACGAGTCTCCTCACTGCACCGGTCACCAGGTCCACATGCAGCACTGTGTTACTCTACAGACAGCAGAGAAGCACTTGCAATATCATTCACCCATAACTTTCTATTCATTTGACAACTCTTAATTTTGAATGCCCTTTTTGGGCCTTTGAAACGTGAGCAGTATTAAAAGCGTAGTAAGTGACATTGCTGAAGATGAAACACGGTCACTTGGCTGAGTCAGGCCTCTTTCACGATGAACTGTTTAATCTTCAACTGACTTTTATGGAAAAAAAACCAGCTTGGATTTATCTCTCGCTCTTGAGGTCTAATGGGTTCCTTATGGGCTGTTTGACATACAGTTCACACTGTCTGTGCTATAAATAGGAAGGTTACATCAGGCCTGGATAGATGGTGAAACTGGCTAAGAATAGATGTCAGGATTTTGGGCCCCACTGTTCCATTCATGCTTTGTTTTTCTTCTACTGGGAGAACCATGACCTCTGGATGACCCCCTTTCTGGTGTCTAGAATTTTGAAGTGGTCCAGCACTTTTCCTCTCTCACACACCGACACTTTTACCCAGAAAAGCATTTTTAGATATTTTTATCCTCTATGGGCAGCGCTCGAAAAGTAACAACTTTTGCAAATTCATTTTATTTGCTTATTTTGTGCGTAGCTCCAAGGCCGTATTAGGTAAAGTATCATTAGATGCTCAGAGAGACCTGTGAGAGCTATAATCTTATACTCAGGGAAGGCGTTTTGGAAAACTGTGGTCCTTAAACCAAAGCCATATCACTTATGTTACAAACTTTCCCTCAAACAAACACCCTCTAAATGTTATTAGTAAAGCACAGACGTCATGTATTTTAATACTACAATATCATATTATGTATTATTATTGTGTGTTATTCATAAATGCACATAAGGACTAAAACAATTTAAAAAATGATCAAATTCACATTGAAATCAAACTCATAACAACACTACACTCGGGTCCAAGTTTTTGGACAATGCCAGAATTTTCATAATTTTGCCTTTATACACCTCCAGAGTGGATTTGAAATGAAGTAATCAAGATTAGATTGAAATGTAGACTTTCAGCTTTTAATTCAAGGGGTTTAACAAAAATATTGAATTAAACGTTTAGGAATTACAGCCATTTGTTTTACACAGTCCCTCCATTTTCGCAGGCCCAAAAGTAATTGGATAACTGACTGGTAAGCAGTTTCATGGCTAGGTGTGGTCCGTTTCCTCGTTATTTCATTACGAATTAAGAAGATTAAAGATCTGGAATTCATTCCAAGTCATGAATTTGCATTCGGTAGCTGTTCATGGGAACTCTCAATATGCGGTCCAAAGAGGTGAATGCAAGTGAAGGAGGCCATCATTAGGCTGAAAAAACAAAACAGGCCTATCAGAGAAATAGCAGAAGATTCAGGAGTGCCCAAATCAACAATTTAGTACAGTCTTAAAAAGAAGGAATGCATTGGTGAGCTCAGCGACACCAAAAGGTCTGGAAGACCATGGAAGACAACTAAAGTGGATGATTGCAGAATTCTTTCCTCGTTAAAGAAAAACCCCTTCACAACATGAAGGTGTATCATTGTCAAAGTCTACAATCAAGAGACACCTTCATGAATGTAAATACAGACGGTTTACCTCAATGTGCATACCACTGGTTACAAGAAAGGTCAGATATTACATGCTAAGGAAAAAAAAGCCTGTCCAGTTCTAGGTACAAGATTCTTTAGACAGATGAAACCAAGATTAACTTGTACCAGAATGATTGGAAGATAAGAGTATGTAGAAGGAAAGGAAGGGCTCATGATCCAAAGCATACCAAAGCATCATCTGTCAAACATGATGGAGGCAGTGTTATGTCATGGGCATGTATGGCTGCCAGTGGAACTGGGTCACTGGTGTTTATTGATGATGTGACTGCTGATTGAAGTAGGAGGATGAAGTATATAGAGCTATCATTTCTGCTCAGATTCAGTCAAATGCTGCAAAACTGATAGGATGGCGCTTCATAGTACAGATGGATAATGACCCAAAACATACTGCAAAAAGCAAACCAAGAGCTTCTTAAGGAAAAGAAATGGAATGTTCTTAAATGGCCGAGTCAGTCACCTGACCTCAACTCAATTTAGCGCGCTTTTCACTTAATGAAGACAAAAAAAGCAGAAAGACCCACAAACAAGCAGCAACTGAAGGCTGCAGTAAATTCCTGGCAAAGCATCTCAACGGAGGAAACACAGCATTTAATGATGTCCATGGGCTCCATAGACATCAGGGAGTAACTGACTGCAAAGGATTTGCATCCAAGTATTAAAAATGATCCTTATATTTATAATTTTGTTAGTTTGTCCAATTACTTTTGAGCCTGTGAAAATGGAGGGACTGTGTAAAAAATGGCTGTAATTCCTAGACGGTTAATGCAATATTTTTGTTAAACCCCTTGAATTAAAGCTGAAAGTCTACACTTCGATCACACGTTCATTACTTCATTTAGAATCCGTTGTGGTGGTGCACAGAGGCAAAATTATGAAAATTGTGTCGCTGTCCATACACTTATGGACCCGGCTGTATACACACTCTAATCATCTGCTGTCTCACACAGAGCTAGCATCAGCATAATAACAGAATATGCCTTCCCATATTCTCAAATGACTGGGGGAACAGCATGTAGTCAATGATGGATTGTACAACACCAGCAGGTGGGATTAATGATGATGTAACAATGTGATTGTTTTGTCTGTGTGTACATGTGTTTTTGCAAGACTCCTACAAACCCACCTGCTCCTCATGAAGCACCACCTGGCCCTTAAGCGGGCTGCCCAATGCAGCCACAGTGATGAAAGGCTGCCACACTCCGCTGATGGTCCGGGGAAAGACATCATACAGCTCAATGGATTGCAGCGTGTCTGCCCGCTCACGCATGGCGTACAGTGACACGGGGTTACACGTCGCCACATAAATCACATCTGCAAAAACAACAACAAATTAGCTTGTCAACATCGCAATATTCAGTCATTCGAGACATGTCTAGAAGTAGTAAGGCCACTGGAGTTGTATCATAATCTTGAAGAGAAATTGATGAAGGTTTTCAAAGTGTCTCAACAACTGTGAAATATCTACAGTTATACATGCATTCATATCACCTCCTCTAGATGGGTGCTTCTCAAAGCGGGGTCTGTGATTTTTTTTTCATTTAGTTATAGCTCTAGAAATCACAACCCACCATTATTTAAGCTATTATATTGATTATTGAATTCGTATTGTTATTAATCCATTTGACTCCAAAGCTTAATAACTCAAAAACAAGTAGACCGATGAATAATGTACACTTGGACCTAATGTGTTCTGTTAGTGGAAACTTGAGAACTAAAAAGCTCTATAATGCTAATAAATAGACAGAAGGTTAGTATGCACATTTAAATAATGTTCATGAAACAAATCTGTACTGAGAGGGACCATGGCATTGTGTCCGTCTTATGCTGGTATTTGTGTATACGACACTTCATCATGGTCTATAAATCGATCTTATTAACTTACTTGCTACCGGATGAGTGCAGAAATGTCTTCAAGGTTATAACATGTCCATTCACCTTGACTTCCTACTACTAGACTAGATCTACAGAACAATGTTGATGTTAAACACAGCCTATCAAAAGCCTGTTCCATTATAACACAATCATCAACAGCCTCTACTTCTATTCCACTGAAGTGCTCTCTGGTCCTCTGGCCTACCGTTATCAGTGGTGACGTCACAGACGATGTTGACTTCATTCATGGGGAGCTGCCAGTGTGCATACTCCTCTGTGAAGCTCATCGCTCTGGCCTCGTGTCTCTCCAATGGATAACCCTGTACTCTTAAAAACACTGGGCCCTGGAGAGCACCATGTATCGTGGTCACGTTAACTGCACAGCATTACATTATACGAGAAGAGCTCTGGACTTAGCAACGATGTGTGATACCTTGATATCTATACGATGGGATTCGGTAGGACACAGCAGTTTCCGCCGTGCACCGCCACCCTGGTTAATAGTCCAATACCCAGCCATCTTACAGTCTGGTAACGGCAACCTTGGAAAGGGAGAATATGGATTCAACATACATATGCATTTCAAAGGCTGATGTATCTTTGCCTACCTCATTCTATTGTGTTTTAGTCAACAGAATAGCCTATTCATCAACTAGCAGAAGAAGGATGCACATAAAAGAGGGTGCTAATGAAAGAACCTCAAATTACATAACAGCACAATGCCTCCATTTAATGAGGTGTTTTTCGTTTTTTTTTTTTTTTTTTTTTTAAATTTCTATCAGTGCAGTGAGATAACACTCTGCTCTACTAGTTCCATCTGCACACATCTGTTCTCACCAGGAAGGACTACATTGCCATGCTTGAGTTCACGCATGTGGAAATACTATTCCTAGCACAGATAAAATACACATTCTATAAATTATGATACTGAACCTGATAGCAATTCGTTACATATTTCTATCTGTTCAAAGAGTTGAGATTGAAAATACTTGTTTCTTCATTGTTTTGATTTTAAAAGGAAAACAGTCAAAAGAATTATTTGAATTCTCATATTAAAAATTCTGAAATAAGACAAAATGAGACAGAAGAAACAAATATTTTCCTTTATTAAATGGCAAAGACTGTAAGTACACTAGGGAACAAACGACAAGTGGTCAACAAGTCAGTGTTATTGCAATTCATTTCAGTTCAATTCAGAGGTAGAGAAATACCAATAAAATGCAATGACAATAAATACATACTTCGCACAGAGGTCTTTATAATAAATACAATTGCTAGACTGCTACAACTTACATACTATATCAGGAGTTGAATTTAAAAAATGCACTGATTACCACAGTGACTTGTAAGTCAACATACATAAAATTTACAGTTGGGATCACATGACACTATAATTCTCAAGGATTACATTTTCATTCATGGTATTTGAAAAACGCCCTTATCTAGAGCAACTTACTTCTTATTTATCTTATTTCTAGAACTGAGCAGCTGAGGGTTAAGGGCCTTGCTCAAGGGCCCAGCAGTAGTGGGATTTGAACTTATGATCTTCCGATCATACATGTATTTCAAGTACGAGTTCAGTTAAGAAAAGCTGTATAATAGCTCTTCACTAACACTGTCAATACACAACCAGTGGACCGGTTAGAATGTTAGAGAGAATCCTGGGTTCTTACTCCTTGGCCAGGTGGACACTGGTGGGTTTGGCTCCGATGGGAATGCCATGCTTGTGCAGAGCTGCAATCAGAACCTCCCTTGTGTCCTTGTTGTAGGCGTCAAAGTCGAACACATTCCTCACTACGTTAGCCAGGCCCTCGTCTGGAAATTTCTAGGGAGATAAATATAAAGAGCTTACTTGAGAATCATTTACTCAGTGATTTATTTTGAAACAGTCACACTGCTCTCTGGATGACCTGAAATAAAATAACCTACTTTTGAGACCTCAGAGAAACATTTTTTTTTTTTTGCCCACACACAATATGAGGCCTGATATAAAATATGAGGTCAAGGCAGATAAAGTGTTGTGCTGAGTGGTGTGATGGGTCCAGGTGCCTAATGAGGTAGGTGGTGAGAGAGCTACAGTAAGGTAGACAGGCCACTGTTGTCAATATCACCTCTGCTGACTCTGATATTGATTTATGCCCCTGATTTATGTTACCATGACGACAGACTCGCACTGCGCACACAGGAGTGACTGGGCAAATGTATCATTAAACTTAAAACAGGCATTTGCACTAAAACCAGGCATGTTAGCCATACATGACAGAGACAAAGGTGATAGGTTTACCTTACAGGGCACCCCAAAAACACCATCAATCATTTCTATTTTAATATGCGATATGGGTCTTGAGCAGGTGGGATTATTGGAACTCAGGACAAGAAAATCTATACAAAAGTTGGATGTGTTGCTCTAGATTGTGTAGGCTCAGAGATGACCCAATGATGCAGGGCATTTTGAACAAGACACCGCATGTGCATTTTTTTTTTTGTTTCTTCATTATTAGGTTTGCACTGGATCAATAAGTGTAGAGAGACTTATTATAGATTACTCAAATATTGATCTGGGGTTACATAACCTGGACTGATTAATCATAAGGTACTGAGAACGGTGATGTCCCATTCAAAGACAACAGCTGCTCGAATCCAAGTGCAGGAAAGAGAAGCAGCATGATGTGATTAAGATGGAACGGAACAAATTGTGTCTTAACACATATTAGACATGAAAGGTGCGAAGTGCTGCAAAAAATCTCTGTGTGAACAAGCATCAGAAAGGACACAAGTAAAGGAGATTTCCTTGCCAGGTGTATGAATTATCACATGTCCTGCAATTATTTGTAATTGAATATTTAATGTTACCTGCTACATGTAGAAATAGCAACGTATTTCAGATTTTTTTGGGATTAAATTGCATCTATAACATGTCGTATCTTACGTTGTAATACTAAATATACAAACTCATCACTTTTTCGTGCTCCACCCACAACACAATCAAGACCTGTCATACACTATCACTGAAAAGCTTGTTTCCTTATATACGTCAATATATAGTAAGTAAATTTTATTTATCTAGCACATTTAAACACAGCAAAGCTGACCAAAGTACTGAACAGAGTAAGAAAAAGTAAAATAGAAAACAGAATAAAACCAAATAGAGACAGACAATAGACAATAGTAAAAATTAGATTAAAACACCTGGAAGAAGAGACACACTTTCAGCCTCTTTTTAAAAATGATAATTAAGGATGCAAGACGGATGTCCAGTGGCAATTTATTCCATAAATGAGGACATAGTAACGAGTCATAATGTGGCATTATCGTTCCATAAACGAGGATATAGTAACAAGTCATAATGTGGTAATTATTTTTAAATAAACTTTACAAGCCACAATAACTGGACTGGAACCACATGAAACACCATTTTGTTTTTCTCGAAATATTTCTAGATAGCCTGCATTTAGGAATGTTACATGTTATTTCCATTCTCTAATTCAAAGGATATTACAATGGGAATTGCTAAAATGTTTATTATTGCTGGATTTCATTAGATTCTATACTGGAAAATGGTATAAATCTATTTTTTTTTTTTTTTAATTAATAAAAAAAAAATTTAATAGCCAATCCATTGTCAGTGTTGAGCAGGAAGTGTATAGATAGAAGAATGCACGTGTCCATGTAATCGATTGTGTTTGTGGGCCAGAGTGGCAGCCTGGCCTATATGTGTCAACTGAGTTAGTGAGTGGGCTGAGTGAGGAGTCACAGCCGCCAGTCCCCCACAGCACTGTCTCTCTCCAGCTGCAGCATCGTAAGTTTAAGTGCTACATTGTTTGAAAGTTTTGTACCTGTAGGTGTTTGACAATGTTGACCACTTCCCGAGTGGAGTAAGGGTAAGTGATGGTTCCCTGGTCAGCCATGGCACGCAGCTCTCCAAATGCTGCCACGAGTTTCTGGAGAACTGTGTCAGGAACATCAGGTCCATACTGCTTTAGCATAGCCAACTCTGCCTTAGGTTTCGGGTTGTCCACTGCATGGCAACTAAAGATGTCCCCTAACACAAATA
Organism: Ictalurus punctatus; assembly: GCF_001660625.3. NCBI lineage: Eukaryota > Metazoa > Chordata > Actinopteri > Siluriformes > Ictaluridae > Ictalurus > Ictalurus punctatus. The sequence goes on from NC_030421.2 coordinate 21,894,492, forward strand.
CCAATATCCATATTAGAGCCATCATTTGATTGCAATGCTCTAGGACACCTGATATTTAGATGTGATAAATAAAGGTACAGCGATTTTGGTGGAAAGTTGGTGAAGTTTTAAAACTCAAAATACAAACAAAGGCAGCCTCTCATGTTACATGCTCCATCCAAAACATGGCCACAAAATAAACGCACCCATGCTGTATACTAGTGCATAAATGATGGACCACTCCGAATTGACTGACAGGTGTTTACCTTTTCACCTATTCACAGACGTTTTGTCCTCTGAGAAGATATTTTACTGAAGCTGCCTGAAAGGGAGGAGACCCTCGCCAAATATTACGAAACGTCTTCTGACTTGAAAATTACCGAACAGACTTTTAATTGATAAGGCGAATCGGGTTAAAGATTGTTCAAAAACTACCACAGGTCAGGGTCACACACAGGGTCATAAAGTGTGTCTGATGCCTTACTTCTGGTTGGAGTTCTCATCAATGAAAAAATCCACCACTTAAAAACCATGGATGGCTTTGCACCACAATTCATATGAATAGTTGTGATACTTTGGTTTAGGACTACAGTTGCTATGATAAGCTTTAAAAGTGCAATTGTCACGAACAGTTTTGTCTCCAACAGTGAACAATGGATGAGTTCAACAAAACAGACTTCATGTGAAAGCTGTAACAAATTTCCTGGTGACACAACTGCACTTTTTGAGCATGTAGTACACAGTTATAGAAGGGATTTATTTATGGGATTATTTTATAATTGCTCTATCCGGTGTTCCCTTTTGAGTCTGGTTCCTCTCAAGGTTTCTTCCTCATATCAACTCAGGGAGTTTTAGCTTTCCACCATCGCCTCTAGCTTGCTCATTAGGGATAAATTCATACATTTAAATATATATCCTGAATGTATTTATTTCTGTAAAGCTACTTTGTGATAATGTCTGCTGTTAAATGTGCTACACAAATAAATATTTCATTGAAATGAATAGACTTGTAATGGGGAAGACATCATTGGCATAACACTAATGAAATTCTACAGTGAGAAAAATAATCAAAGTTTCATATTTTAGATCCTTCAAAGCAGCCTTGATGATAATGCATACACTTAGAATTCTCTCTGTAGTCTTTGTGACGGAGTCACATAGAATGCTTTCCTACTGTCTGGGAAAAGAGGACTGTTTTTCATTCTAAAAATACCACTTAATAAACTCATATACAGGCAGCTGTGTCATTATTTATATTTGTTTTTACAGTTCTCTAGAATACGCTTTTAATATCAGGGAAGGGGGGTGGCGGGGGGCCTGAATTCAATCAGATGTGTCCAATGCCAGATGTCTTACCAAGAGCTCCAAAGAAGTCGTTTCCCAAGAAAGGAAAGCCTGGTCGATTAGCTAAAACAATCATGCGAAAGTCTGGATGCATGGGTATAACATTGGCTCGCCCATCTGCTTCCATTGGATCTAGAGGGAGAGGAAGAATAATTTGTCTCCTACTTTAGACTAATATTTACCTAAAGCCAAAAAAAAAAAAAAAAAAAAAAAAAAAAAAGCTACCCCTCCCACTCTATTACCTGACACTATTCTTCTGCCATCAGCCAGGATCATCTCTCCACTCTCCACCAGAGTCTTCAAGATACAGGTGACATTAGTGGGAGCTTTATCTGCCTCATCTATTACCAGGATGTGACCCATCTTTACAGCCTTCACCTTCACACCAGCACATGGAGACAAGCAGAAATAAAAGAGATCCATTTTCATAGCACTAACACATAGTCATGACGTCCTGGCTTCGCTGGCTGCTATTAATCTCTGACGGACAACGTCTGACATTTCACTTTGAAACCACAGCAAGCTGACCGGGATTGCAAAAGGAAATAGGACTGTGTACAAGTAGAAATATACTTCTGAAAAGCATAAATGGACTGCTAACTCAAGTCTCTACGTATATATAATTTTTTTTTTGCTGAGATCCATTCAGGTGGGTCAACTTTTCATCTTATCCAGATTTAGAATCTTTTCTAAGACATCTCAGATCATTTACAGGTGGCGTGTGTCTGTTCTGCTGTTACAGATTAAGCACATTCTAAACCACTGAAAATGATTCAGTGCTTCATGAGCACTTCAAAGCTGGCCCTATTAATACTCCGAGAGCTGCCAGGAGTGCTAATTGAAGGGATAAACTCAGAGTTGTGCGAGATAAAAAGAAGGATGTGGCTGTGTATTGAGCTGAGGCATCATTAACACCCATTTGAAAAGGACACCCATACCCGTGGTTCACAAACAGTACACCTAAATGCCACCAACTCGCACTCAAAACAAGACACCACATAGACCGCAGAGACTAGAGGTCTGGTGGATTAGTACACAGTGTTCACTGGACCGCTCATGAATCTTTAACATGCTTTTCCTCAACTGGATCATAGCATCTTTGGGGGTGCCTGGCAACAAGTGTGCCCTCTTTGGAACTTGGGAAAAGTTCACTGGCACTACAGATGTCAGTTTCATCCTCTGCATTGATTTACGAGCGTTAACGGAACATTTGCCCCGAAACATATTAAACATATTGATGTAGATTGAAATATTTGTGATGTGCTTAGCAATAATGTTGCGAATATTTTGATTGGTGCTGTATTTAAAATAGTAGTGTCCTGCTCTGACATCACAGGAGAGCACTGTTATTGCTAGCAGAGTTGCAATAATGTTATTGGGGGGGGGACAAGAAGCCCAAACATAAGGTAATAATGATCAGGTTTCACCGTTGACTTCTAAAAACAAAATAGCAAGAGTTTCTTTTCTCGCACACCATTTTCCAGTCACGTTCAACGTTCATATTAATATGAAAATCAAGGCAGCGGGAACAGAAAAGGTTGGACTCAAATTTCCAGAATGCAACACAGCTGTATGACACAGTTGCGCTGAGTTACGGCAGAGACTTGGCTCAGATAGTTGGCGATATACATGATGGATTTGATTAAGAATGGCAGCATTAGCATGACGCTTTAGAACTATATCTCTTTGAGCAGAGTGTAAAGATGAGGACATGAGAGAACTCTACAGACTAAAGGACTAAAGTGCTGCTGCATCAGTCTCTTTACATATAGATGAAGCAAAATGCTTTTTACCATTGGCACCATATCAGCAGGTAGTTAGGCAGCTTTACGGGGAATGTACAATAGGAAACTGTTAACCAAAGTGAAAACACACCAACTAATGATCATGAAAGAAATGTAACCTATAATAATTCCATTGCACCATAAATAGTAGATGCCACTGAAGATCACACGTTAATGATAAAGTTTAACAACAAACTCATTCAGGATGGATTTTCCTTTAAGACCAACCTTACTGCATTGAACTCTGGTGGCACAGAAACTCCTGTCTAATAGTACACTGCTTTGTCTTGATTGGGTTCAGTCTTGGCTGGACGTATTTTAGAAAATGACCCAGGATTGTAACGGGACACTAACCAGCGGCGAGTCCTCATAAACAATTATCCCATCCCTCACAGATGGCTGAAGAGTCAACGTCTGGACCGTAGTGTCTCTGCATGAACCAAGAGTAAAAAGTAACACACTACATTAATCTGATTCGACACGTTTAGCTCCAAAATGACATGAAAAGAAATGACACAGCCTGAGAATTCTCTTAAGTGACCTGAGGTAACTCTGCTTTGTACCCTTGTTCTCCATATAATTATAAAACATACAAGTGGCCCAAAACGTTAATAGACAGAGTGGTCTCTCATGTCTATAGGTCTCAGATGTGAAGCATTTATCAGCAGAGATACAGGCATGGAGAATCCCTGAAGTGATTTCTTTGGTCTAATATTAGAGGTTGCTATCAGCTATCCAGGCCAGTAGGGCACAGTTGACTCTCAAATACCTTCCAAAAGGACACTGCATTAACTTAATATCACTACATACATGTTCTAAAATAAGCATGTAGAACACAGTTAAGTTAGAATGAGACTTCATTGTAGCCTCAGTGTCCTAATTGATAAAAGGTTTTTTTTTTTTTGTTTTTTTTTTTTAAATAATAATTACTTGACCCTGGCTGGAAGGAACCTGTTTTTAGTCAAAGCACAGATCTACTACTTTAACAGTTTGAGGCTGATACTCATATCTTGGCATAAGTATAAATGACAAATGACTAATTCCCCGAGGTATATAACTAATGGCCAAATTCTTCCACTTCCTTTAGTACTGGAAGTGGAATTAAAAGGAAGTTAAGGAAACTACTGCTGACACAAGGTTTTGCATATAGAATAGATTTACTGCACCTGTGAAGTTGCAAATATTCTCTGGGTCTGTTCATTAGATGCAGGAATCTGTCCACAATTTTGTTTTTCCCCACACCCTGTCAACAAGAGAGAGCAAACGTAACGGCTATGACACAAAACCGTACAGTAGACACACTTTGTAGTCAGCTATGAATACGAGAACAGTCATACGCAGACTTTCAAACAATCCTAATATCGTAGATACAGGAAAAAAATAATAAAAATCTGTTAGGATCAGCTTTAATTTACAAATGTATGAGAGTCTATCTAGCAAGCCGGGGAGCATTGTGTCGGCTGTGATCATGCCACTCCTTGCATCCGGAGTCAGAGCGCTCCCTCCAGGGACAGGGAAGTCAACTATAATAGGGAGTGAGGGAGTGGGCGAGTGTCCGCTCACTGTAGGGCATGATGAGTTCTAGTTCTTAACTTCACACCGTCCCTTAGTGTTTAGACCTTTGCTCTACATTTAAAAACCACAACTTGGCCTCATGACTCAAAGTCACACTCCTCCCACGACTGTGCTAATAAACTCTCAATGTTCCACTGTTAGGGAGCAGCTCACTGAACACCTCTGACTATCGGACCATCATCACTCATTTCAGTGTGGACGATATTACGAGACTATGAAAGTGTTTATATGGATTCATTTTATTATGCCTCTTATTTACCTGATTGCCCACCAGCAGCAGGTGTTCCCCCAACAAGAAGTCCTTCAGCATGTCCTCCATAACCATCATATGCTGCAGTGAGAAGGACGTTACACAAAAGTCTCCGACAGCTCCGATACAATGCAATACGATTCAACTATATTGAGATTGCTTTCTATTGACAAATCTCACTGTAGTTACTAAACAATTCATTAATATACTGAAAATATACTGAATTAAATGCTTTCAAAGAAATGTCTGAAAAATAACCTGGGATTTGTTGGTGGTGGTTAATTAGTATCAACTTTATCAATTACTACCAGTGTTAACTTTAACTACAACAAAACTAGCAAGTGTTGTTAATATGATCCACACTGTATCAAAATCTAAATGTATCAAAACTCAGGAATAATATGGCACATATTCGCCCTTTTCTTAAAACTGAATCTGCACCGTAATCATATAGGGGTCCTTGGACATTTTTAATTTTTTTTTTTACTCTGGAAGGGGTCCCTGGATGCGAAAAAGAAAGAGAACCTCCGATTTATGCTACATAAAAAGACTGCAATTACTTTCTAGAGGAAAGGCACACTATAAGCAGCTTTCTAAATAAAATAGACATATTAAAGGTACAAAAGGTGTACCCTTGAGGGTATTATCCCAGGAAAAGAATAATTTATTACCACCTTTTGTTTTTTTTTGAGAGTGTTGGATACTGTATAGAGCTGTCTGTATTTTTAGATAACCCTAAAGCACAGTGTTATTTTTTTTACAAGGCTACAACATGTGCAAACAGTGCATTGATGTTCTGTGAAGCCAAAGTTAGCTTTCAACACATGCAGGACGCAGAGGCTGCCATATCTAAGCGACATGTCCTCATTTTAGTCTCAGTGGTGGGCTCTACTCCTCTCCTGAGCATGCTCGAAAGACAAAAAGCAGGCCATTCAGAAGTGGGACAGGGAGGAACTTTTTCCCCATCTGCCTTTTCCTTGTCCTCTAACAGCACAGCAGGGGAGCGTTCTCAGAAAGGGAGAGGGAGTATCTAGGTCAGGTCAGAGTTTTTTTTTTCTCCCCCCTCACGAGGATGGCCTGGCACATTTACAGGGTGGCATTATTAAAGCGTGAAAGCAAAGATACTGAGAAAATTCCATGCAGCATATCCAATTTTGTGATCATATATAGCTTGGCAATACGGGCAAGGCTTGTTTTACATTAGAAAGAACTTGTGTAATTATTTGTAATTGTGATGCATAGTTCGCACAAGCACACTCGGCCTCTTTATTATCAGTCATAAAAACAGCACCTCAGCACCTTTTTAAAAAAAAAAAACTATGTACGAAAGCAATTAATCATCTAATATACCTTTTAAAAAAATTATCTAGACAAGAGCCTATTGATTAACAGGCAATTCATCACAGAGTAATATTCCCAAGCACCTTGTTCCTGCTTAATTGTCCCTTAGTAGCAGAAAGAACAGAAGGTTTTACCCCAAGTGCAGCATTAATCTTGACAACCAGCTAATCATTTCAATACCTGAAGTTTACTGGGATAATAATAGGTTATGAAGACAGTAAGGTGTCTTAAGGCCTGTTGTTAGTGAGCTGCAGCACAAGAGGGTAATGCTGTACACTGGCAACGGTGTGCTGACACGCTCACCTGAGTGTTCTCATAAAAAAGTACATCGGGGACCTTCATCTTCTCATCAGGGCTATAGACAGGGGCGGAGACCTTGCCTATGGTGAGAACTCCGTCTCTAATTGTGCCTGGCATTAACAAAAAGATGGAGATGAATGGAGTGTGAGAGAGAGAGAGAGAGAGAGAGAGAGAGAGAGAAATGATGAAAAAAAGGAAGTGGGAGAGGGAGACCTTGAGGAAAATAAGATCGCGAGCACAGCAGGCAAGGGAGACAAGATTCGAGAGAGAAAAAAACAACACTGCTCATTCAACAGGTCCATCCATCCATCCATCCATCCATCTTCTACCGCTTACTCCTTTCAGGGTCACGGGGAACCTGGAGCCTATCCCAGGGAGCATCGGGCACAAGGCGGGGTACACCCTGGACATGGTGCCAATCCATTGCAGGGCACACATTCAACGGGTGTGATGACCTTTTAGCTCAGCGCTTGGAATTGCCATCGGTCTTCATCCCTTACTGAGGCCGTCAGAACGACTTTTAATGTTCACGTATTTATTACATTTACATATTGTAAGGCAAAAAATAATAATAATAATAATTTAATAGACCATAGTGTTTTATTTTTAGTCAAGAAAACTAGAAAAAAAAAGCATTTGTTAGTTGCTTAAGGTGTCTGAAGAAATATACTTAATTTTAATTATAAGTCATAGATTTGTTTTCATATCAACTTTGAAAAAAATGTTTTTACTTCATTTTAAACATGCTAGCAGTTAATAATTTCCAAAAGGCACTTGTAGTTGCTCTTTTTCTGTGGCTAAATCGCAAATGCAATCATGGTATACCCTATGCAGTGAGGATGTATAATGAATTGGATACTATTTGGGAGTCAACCTAAACTTTGAGAGGTTTAAATTAAAAAAATTAAAACAGTTATAAAAAAATAAAATAAATAAAAAATAAAAATAAAAAAAAAGATTGCTGACTTTTTCCAAGACTAATGCTATGTCTTTATTAATTCCCTATTTACTTTACAGTGCACTATTTGGGCCATTTTATAAGAATTTTGTAATGCTGTCTGTACATTAATACAATAAAGAGCTAGATTTCAATCTAGATTGAAATTTATAATTTGTATATCACCGTAATAAAAAAAATCTTAAAAGCAATTAAGCCAGTGGGTATATCTATATCTATCTATCTATCTATCTATCTATATATCTATATATATATATATATATATATATATATATATATATATATATATATATATCTGTGTGTGTGTATGTTTTTTTGTGATATCAGATTATCACAATCATGGAGCACTCACTAGTTAGTGTTATCTAAATTCAGTCTGGTGTCTCTTATACTTCCCCCAAAATAGTAGTCTGTATACTCTGTTAAGCCTACATAGAAAACAGTGAATGAGTGAGCAATTTCAAACATATTGTCTTTGACGTAATTTAAATTCTGATACAATTTGACAGCCTATCACATACAATACAATCTTTTTCTACAATCTATGCTTTTTTTGGCAGTACATAAGGCATTTATAATCAAATAGCCTGAGCTATTTCTTGCGGAGAGAGTTCAATTAGCTAAAAGAATGCTATATATGCTATTATTATTATTATTATTATTATTATTATTATTGTTATTATGCTATTATAACTAGAATGATAGTTATAATAAATAAAGATGATCAATCACTAGTGTGCCATGTACAGTGTAACTCACAGGTGGTGTCTTGCTTTAGCTCTCTATTTTTCACTGGATCAGTCCGCTCGTCTATCGAACAATTCGCCAGGGTTTTCTGCAGAGAAGAGCGTGCCAGGCTAGGGAGGAACCTACGTAGGGCAGAAAAAAAAAGAGTCTCAAATAAGATTTGAAAATAGTTTAATATGTATGATTTGGATGTTTCCTATTCTTCTATACCTGCGTGGCTTCAGGTAGCTACTACACACCTATATTGATGGTGGGTATTTGTGGGTACATGGGGGCATATTATAAATATACTCAGCAAAAACAGAAACTTTCCCTTTTCAGAAGACTGCATTTTAAAGATAATTTTGTAAAAATCCAAATAAGCTTTACAGATCTTTATTGGAAAGGGTTTAAATGAGGTTTTTCATGCTTGTTCAATGAACCATAAACAATTATTGCACATGCACCTATGGAACAGTCTTTAAGACACTAACAGTTTATAGGCGCTAGGCAATTAAGGTCACAGTTACAATAAGTTAGGACACTAAAGAGACCTTTCTACTGACTCTGAAAAACACCAGAAGAAAGATGTCTAGAGTTCCTGCTCACCTGCGTGAACATGCCATAGGCCTGCTGCAGGGAGGCCTGAGGACTGCAGATGTGGCCAGAGCAATAACCTGCAATGTCTGTAATGTAAGACGCCTAAGACAGTGCTACAGGGAGACAGGAAGGACAGCTGATCGTCCTTGCAGTGGAAAATTACATGTAAGCATGTGTCCCCCCAGACGTGATGGAGAAATTGTAAATGCCTTGGTGGAAGAGTGGAGGAACATCTCACAGCAAGAACTGACCAATCTGGTGCAGTCCATGAGGATGAGATGCTCTGCAGTACTTAAAGCAGCTGGAGGACACTACATACTGACTGTTACTTTTAATATCGGACCCCCCCTTTGTTCAGGGACTCATTATTCCATTTCTGTTCATCAAATGTCTGTGAAACTTGTTCAGTTTATGTCTCAGTTGTTGAATGTTTTTATGTTAATATACAGTTACACATGTACATATTTACATAAACCAATATAAATATGTGATTATGTGAGATATGAATGCTACCTAGATAAGCAGGCTTTATTCACAGCATGAGCGATGCTTTCTTCAGGATACTGAGCCAGACGGCGACAAATTCTCAACAGCTGCCTGGTGGACAATGAAGAAGCCAAAGACTGGGCCTGGATAGAACACAGAAATACACACAGAAATGCCACAGTGTAGACGGACCAAGCAGTAAAATAAGTTACGGTCAAGATTCAATCAATGGCAGCAGTGTTTCTTTTCTTCCACAATTTTTGTAATTATCCAGTTCTTACCTGATATACGTACCACTGCATTATTTACATACCTTTTCACCACTGGCAGTATGTGTGTGGCACTATTCTATATTGTACATAATTGCACTTATACTTGAATTAATATTATTGCATTACACTTATATTGATTATTGTGTTTTATTTTCATTGTATTATGTTGTATTATAACGTATTTAATCGATGTGACACTGCACCTAAAGAAATTCCTTGCACATCTCACACATGACAAAGATTCTGCTTGTGATTATTGGGAGATACTGTATAGAATCTTACAGTTGGGTCGTTGGTGCTTCTCAGACTGTGGGTCAAATGCAGCAACTGTTCCACGGCTTCTTTTGGAACATTTGGAGTCTGCAAGAAATATATGACAGTGCAACAATTTAATTTGGGCGCAATTCCACTCAGTAACCATTTAAGTAGTTAAACTGGAAGCCCGTTCTGTTTTACTGGTTGATGGTAAAGTATAGTGAAAACTTCATTAAAGCATGAAGAAGTAAATCTACCAGCAAAAGCATAAAAAAGGCAAACAGAATGAATTTAAGCATGTAAGATTTACACAAGAGCAGTGTAATCCTGGACAAAATCAGTGTAATCTTGTGTCAGCAAAGCAAATCCGTGCCCAAGTATAACAGATTGAGCGTGGAAATGAATTTGGTTTAAAACCAAAAGAAATGAATGACAGCAGAAGGAATCCTGCTTACAGATTAAATTTGGACTTTTGGCAGTAAAATAACGCCATGGAAATATAGCAAGCGCCGTTCTGCATGCTCTACACATTGGCAAACCTTGGCAAAGGCTGAATGAATGGGTGTACAGAATAAAGGCATGGTGGGAGGAGTCCCCGAGTGAGGGTGAATGTGGAAAACAAAGCTGAAAAATAAACATGAATTTGGAACATTTCTCTGTAAGCAAATACAATACAATGTTGAATTTGACATTGCTTGTAGAGTCAGCGACTGTATACAGACCATTCCATGGATAACTGCCGCCTCCTCCACCTTTGCAAGAGGTCTGACTGAATGGAAGAAGAACATGGTGAGGAGCTCAGGGCTGAGCCACTGCTGAGAACTGCTGCCTGCCACTGGTGGCTCAGCCAAAGCGATAACCCGGAATGAAGGATGGATGGGAAAGATACGCCTGTGTGTAGAAGGAAAGCAGCAGAAGGATGATCTAGTCATTCTTAGGCAATTAAGACGCAATATGAATTATACACAGGTTTCAAATTCAGTCAGTGAATGTGCCAGACATACATCTCGCATCATACTGCACCGTACTCCTGCATGTCTCTAAACATACTGCACCGTACTCCTGCATGTCTCTAAACATACTGCACCGTATTCCTGCATGTCTCTAAACATACTGCACCGTACTCCTGCATGTCTCTAAACATACTGCACCGTACTCCTGCATGTCTCTAAACATACTGCACCGTATTCCTGCATGTCTCTAAACATACTGCACCGTACTCCTGCATGTCTCTAAACATACTGCACCGTACTCCTGCATGTCTCTAAACATACTGCACCGTACTCCTGCATGTCTCTAAACATACTGCACCGTACTCCCCCATGTCTCTAAACATACTCCACCGTACTCCTGCATGTCTCTAAACATACTGCACCGTATTCCTGCATGTCTCTAAACATACTGCACCGTACTCCTGCATGTCTCTAAACATACTGCACCGTATTCCTGCATGTCTCTAAACATACTGCACCGTACTAATGCATGTCTCTAAACATACTGCACCGTACTCCTGCATGTCTCTAAACATACTGCACCGTACTAATGCATGTCTCTAAACATACTGCACCGTACTCCTGCATGTCTCTAAACATACTGCACCGTACTCCTGCATGTCTCTAAACATACTGCACCGTATTCCTGCATGTCTCTAAACATACTGCACCGTATTCCTGCATGTCTCTAAACATACTGCACCGTATTCCTGCATGTCTCTAAACATACTGCACCGTATTCCTGCATGTCTCTAAAATGGTTCTCACCAGTAACTATATGGCTCAGTATGGTTACAAACGCAAATCCAGAATTATTCAAACCCTGGTCATGTACCTGTGTCTGTTCCTAGAATTTGGAGGGTGACTTTTGACAGGCATGACTCATAAAATACACTGTATGCCCAAAAGTATGTGGACACCTGACCTTCACATCCATTTGTGGGCGTTCCCCAAACTGTTGCTGCAAAGGTGGAAGCAGAGAATGGTCTACAATGTAACTTTAACTATAGCATGAAGATATCTCTTCAGTGGAACTAAGGGGTCCAAGCCTGTTCCTGTACTGCACATTTGCCAATAATTTATGTGCCGTGTTTTAATTGTAGTAAAATCACACAGATATCCAAGTGCAAACTTGGCCAAGTTATGTTAAGACACACACACACACACACAAAACAGTTCTAGGCAGGGTGTATAGCACCACAATTTTTCACCATATGTGTTGAGCAAACACAGTGACTAGGAAGCAACAGTTGAATTTAGTTGAACAGTTGAACAGCTGAATTTAGTACTTTATTCTGAGATTCAGTCAGGCTAATAATCAAACACTACTGCTTTAGTGTTCCTAAAGGCTGACATTCGGCTTTGATGTCCTCAGGCATAAAAAAAAACAAGAACAAGTACATGTCCGTGTAAAGTATTTCTTTGTCATAGCTGAGTGTTTGCAGCTGACAATACTACTCGTGGTGGACTCACATTTCCTCGTAATCGCATTGGACAGCTTCGTCTATTTATAAACAGAGGAGGGTCCTGCATGTAATACACGGAAACTGCAAGTGACAGAGGTAGGGGGCGGAAAGAAAGTGAGACACAAAACTCCTCACTATTATATCATCGTCGATGTGACAATCGCCTCCTGTTGCCTAGCAACGCCATACTATCCCCTCATGCCTGAGACTGGTCCTAATTGCGTTTCCTGCACATTTTGCTGTGTTGCAATGGCAACACACAGGTGCAGCACTAACACGAATGTCAAAAATGATGAAGCACCGAGGAGCAGATTTCTCTAAACCTAATCTCGAAACCTTTCTCTAATCTCCGGAATGAAAGATTTGAGATAAGTGAAATTACTTTAATCACAAATAATGGAACTAACTCGGTATAATAAATCTAACAAGGGCTTGAGGCACTGTAAGCTGAGGGATCTGGGAGCCTTCAGTGTGTTCTTTTAATCTGAAGCATGGCATTAGGTCAGTCTTCTCTCTGCCTCTCTGTCTGGCTAGACAGCCCAGCATGGGAGGTTCATTCATTAACCAGGCTCTAAGGAGTGATATGTGTGTGTGTATGTGTGTGTGAGAGAGCGCACGTGTACGTGTTAATTAAGAGCAGCACTGGAACCACATGAAGTAGAGTCTGGGATGCCGACTCGAAAGACAGGAAGAGGAACAGGCTTTATTTCAGCCTCAGACGGCCCACCGCAAACATCCTTCCTGCCCGTCTAGGTGAAGTTCCAGCAGCAGAACATATCCAGTGCCGATTCTGTGGGCTGAAGGTTTATAGCCTTCCCTCAGTGATGAAATGTGGAGAAGTCGCAGTAACGACAGAACTGTGATAAGTCCATATTAACGTCAGATTTATTTTTTTTAAATAACAACATGAAGATAAGTCTTTCTAATAGGCCAGAAGTCAAATCATATAAACATTTTGAATTGTTTGATATAGAGAACCTCCATTTCCAGTTCAGTCCACGCAGTAAAAATTCGACTGAATAATAATAACAAAAGCAAATTGTTCAAACAATTGTCCAATATGATAATGTAGCATTCAAAATAGCATTGCGGGAAAGTTTATCAATCTATTTATCAATGAGTCGTGTTGCATCACAATTAATATTATTTTATCTAATGAACACAACAATGTGGCGATTAAAGCATAAAACAGTAGCACTCCACCAGCAGGTCATTAACTCCCCATTAAACCAGCTGCTGCACTTCTGAACCATTTTATATTTCATATCTGAAGTAAAAACAGACAAATAACTCGCCACCCATGACACCCCTATAAACTCAACCCTCAGTATAAAATAAGCTCGCCTTTCTGGTGTCAAGCTTCCTGTTATTGTGGCGGGAGATGAAAGCGCCCATTGTCATGGAATGAAATGCATCTCGTCGAGAGTCGTGCTTTAACCAGACACCAAGTCCTGACTTTCATTTAGAGCCCAGGCCTGAAAAACAGCCATTCTTAAAGTGGATGTGTATTTAATTGCTGGTCAGAGACAGACGCTCTCTATGAGGGTGATGTCAACAGGAGTTAATCAACACCTCAGACATGGCTCTGTCCTTTCAGGCAACTCTGAGCTGTCAGGACAACTCAAAACGCACTCTGGTCTATGTGCTCGGTGCTTCAGAAGAAATAAAACATGCAACCGTGACAGAAACGGAGGGAAAAAAAAAAAAAAAAAAACACAGGATCCCGATCAAACTAAAAATGCTCTGAAATTTGATAAATCTATCCAAGGAGGAATAGCGTTAAGTGATTTGAGAAAGGTTTATTACTAATTGAGAAATGATAGAAATTAACAATCTAGATCCAATCTCATTGGATCTTTATCACTGGGTAGCACGTCACATATTTATGTTTCATGGTCAATACTAGCAAACTTTATGAGGCTTTTATAAATAGGCTTAACAGGTTTACCCTTCAAGTGTATCGGTCTTTAATAATGCACTCATTTGGAGCCTCATTAGGATCTAAGAATGACCTGATCATAACGATTTAAGCTATCCTTATTTAACTGCTATTCTTTATCATTTATTTGGTCTGTGGCAAAAACGTGATTATATAGGACTAAAGCACAACCGGTTATACTGTTATAGTAAAATAATCAAAGATGGGGTGATGTAATGTGGCCTGTCATGAAGCTGTTAGTATCCCAAAATGGGGAATTTTCTATTGTGTTTTATTCCTCTTATACCACTGCAATTTTTCCGCAATCATACTTTTTAATTAATTAAAGATAGACATGCCATACTTTTAACTGTTTACAGTTAAATCTGTTGTTGTGTAATATCCGTGAGACAAAATAGTTCCGGTTATCACTTGAGTGACAACAGCTATAAACCGCTGTTCTTTCACCAACTTCATTTTATTCTTTCTCTTGAAGTTTGCAGATTGTCATTTTACTGGAAGTGCACTGTCCTGAAGACGTTCCTGTGGTGTAAAACTTACAGATACCTTCAAAACTCCTTCCATAAATCAGTCCCACAAGGATTTTCACGATTACAGAAATTAACGCAAAATCAAGCAATCTCTGCAATATTCTGAGGAGCTTGCAATTTTTCAAAACGACCGCAGATTTGGGCCAAGACGAGTCATGTGACATCATCACAACGCCCTCTTCGATTCACGTGCGTCAAACATAAGTACAGCTGAAAGGTCTCACTTACCAACAAACATCACTGTGAAAGACCGTGCAAAACGATTTCACCAATCCGATTAGTTTCCTGCCCCCCAAAAATCACAGAACTCTCTGCAAACTGCAGCGCAAATTTAGAAAAAAGATTGACCAACAATCACCAAAAAAACCCCAAAACCCAGCGATATCCTGTACGGACGGATACATATTAAATAAATGTCTTCAGAATAGCAGCAATTGTACGTCTTCCTTAAATAACTACTCTTTTTTGAACCATTTATTAGAAGGGTTAGATTATGTGGAAAATCCAGCCTTGTGAATGCACTGTTGCTATAGAAACAATAAGGTATTAGAATGAGTGCGTTAATCTAAATGTGAGGTTTTAGTCCGAGCTACTGTTATAAGAATTTAATCAACACCTTTTGTCTAATTGGGTTCGAGAATTCAATAGTGCTGTAGTATAAAGTGAAATAAAACATTATAAGAAACTCCAGTGTTTTTGACTGGCTGAGTGAATGAATATCATACTTCAAATACATTTTACATTGTCATGCTATTTTGAAAGGAAAACACAGGTATCTAATGTATGTCGCCTAAGAGAAGTCTACAGTTTCCAAAAGTATCAAATAAGAATCTCATTCAAAGTTAAGCACTCTCGGAGGTGTTAATTAGTATGAGCTTAAATGAGTAAATTAATAGCCTTAAACCAAAGTCTCCCTCTCTCTCTCTCACACACACACACACACAAAGAGAGAGAGACAGAGCGAGTGTGAGAGAAAGTGCATGAGAGAGAGAGAGAGAGAGAGAGAGAGAGAGAGAGAGAGAGAGAGTGACTCATTTCCTCATAACACCTTGCCACTGACATCATCACATGCGTTAACACAGGCTGTTGTTCCCATTGGAAGGAAGCATGTAAGCATGTATGACTGTCTGTCAGGTAGAGAAGCAGTGGAACACAGAACTGCAGAGTTCACACCTTCCTCCTACAAGCAGCACTGAATATCATCTGCAGATCTGACTGAAAACCAATAACGTGTGTTGGCCTCCATTCGTTTGAAATGAAATCTGATTGCAAATCATAAGTGTTTTTGTCAGAATCGTGCATGTCTGTAGCAACATTGTAAGGCATCACAGGCATGTCGGGCTAGGATGTGGATTGAGATACCTCTCCTGCAGCTCACGATCAGTGAGCTCGAGCTCTTCTTTCATGGCGAGGTAACGGTCCCACCTCAGTAGCCGAGTTCCATCATATAGAGCCAGCTCTCGGTCATGCAGCAGCCTGCAGGGAGATCACACACATTTCAGTCACAGCACCACCTCTATCTGGATTTTTTTTCTTTGCTGATCAAAAAGCAATAAATAAACTAATAAGCGCATATTGGGCTTGCCTGGACAGCACAGCCAGAGTTCCCAGGTTAACCCGATGGATTCCGTCCAGCAGCACCAGCTTGCCCTCCTGAGCTGCACTGACAAGCGGAGAAGCCCTCCAGGCCGTGTCACCATTAGGCAGCGTGTAACGCTGCTGGAGCAGATCCCGCGCTGTCATATCCTGCCACACAGACACATGCACATTTGATGAGTGAAACCATGTGTGCAGCAAAACCAAGCTGCTTTAAAGAATAAGGGAGAAAAGAACCCTTTGTGCTATTTTCCACCAATATCATACAGCACTAAAAGCTCAAAATTATCCGTAATAATTTGCCATTTTGTTGTTAATTTAACAATTGACAGTCAAAACATATAAGTGATTAAAATCTGTTTGTGCCACCTTTAGCGGCAATAACTGCAACCAAACTCTTCCGATACTAGGATTTACTCCTATGCTTTGGGTCATTGTCTTGCCGATTAATCAAGTTGCGCTTGAGTTTCAATTTACGGACTGAAGACCGGACATTCTCCTTTAGGATTTTCTGGTAGAGAGCAGAATTCATCTTTCCCTCAATTATTGCAAGTTGCCCAGGCCCTGAAGCAGCAAAGCATCCCCACACCATCACACTTCCACCACCATGCTTGACCGTAGGTTTGATGTTCTTTTTGTGGAATTCTGTGTTTGGTTTACACCAGATGTAACGGGACCCCTGTCTTCCAAACACTTTCGACTCATCAATCGACACAGAACATTCTCCCAAAGGGTTTGAGAATCATCACGGTGTGTTTTGGCAAAATTCAGACAAGCCTTAATGTTCTTCTGGGTTAGCAATGGTTTTCACCTCACCACTCTTCCATGGATCCCATTTTTACCCAGTGTCTTTCTGATAGTGGAGTCATGAACAGTGACCTTTACTGATGCAAGAGAGACCTGTAGGTCCTTTGATGTTGTCCTTGGCTCTTTTGTGACTTCCTGGATGAGTCGTTGCTGTGCTCTTGGAGGAATTTTGGAAGGTTGGCCACTTCTGGGAAGGTTCACTACTGTGCTGAGTTTTTCCATTTGGGGATAATGGCTCTTGATGTGGTTCTTTGGAGTCCCAGAGACTTTGAACTAGCTTTGTAACCCTTTCCAGACTGATGCATTTCAATCACCTTCTTCCTAATAATTTCTGGAATTTCTTTCAGTTTTGGCATAGTGTGATACTGGGTAAGATCTTTTAACCAACTTCATGCTGTGAATAAGTTCTGTTTAAGTGTTGATTTGATTGAACAAGGTTTGCAGTAATCAGGCCTGGTTGTGTCTTCTTCAGCTGAACCCCATTATGAATGCAGTTTCATAGATTTGGGGAATTAGTAACTACGAGGGCAAATACACTTTCATAACTTTTTTGCTTCAATAAATAACACTATAATTTAAAAACTGTACTGTGTGTTACTCAGGTTGCCTTTGTTTTATGTTGTACTTCGTTTGAAGATGTAAAACTATTTAGTATGAGATATGCACAAAACAGAAGAAATCAAATACTTTTTCACAGCACTATATAAAGAACATATATTAAGAGAGAAAAAGAAAGTAGTGCCTCCTAGTATGTCTTTCCTAGGAAAATTCGGCAAATTCAGGAAATAACAAAAAGCTCAGTTACATAATGTTATACATCTCACATTAATGCTACCAGGTAAATATAAAAACTTTTTTTTTAACATGTAAAAGGTCACACGAGGCAAATTACAGCACATTGCCATGGGGATTAGTATGTACAAACACTATTTCAGCTTCATACTGCAGGCTAAATCACTACATGTGAAAAGGGACTAACAGGGCGCTATGGAAACGAGAAACGAGAAATGAGAAAAGACTCAACGGTTTATGTGATGAATTATAGCAGAAAAATTCCTTTCTTTCCCCGGACGCTGGGACCCCTGACCTGCACTAGCTAAAAATATCCACAGCATGATGCACAGGCTGCTTCCTTTTCCTGCTTGCTTCAGACTGAGCCAACAAATTCCCAGCATTCCACAGCTTTACACACAGACTCACTTAACCGCACACATACGCGTACACACGCGGGCACCAGACATTTACTACCTACGGCAATAGTGCTTACCCTCTGGTTCTCTTAGCCTGTGCGACTGGCTTTAACACAACAAAGTGATATATTCACACGCTCTTTAGAGAGAGAGAGATGGGGGGGGGGGGGGGGGTGTTTGTGGGTGTTTTTTGTGTGTGTGGGCGATGTGTTAAATTACACATAGCATCTTTCAAAGGAGATGGTACGCTTTCCAAGATCAAGGACTACGAATGCTGAGGATTTGAGTCTTGAGTTGATAAATGGTCCAAAAACAACTTGTTGAAATTGCATAACATGTAATTATGATTGAACTCAGTGTTTTAAATCAAAACACACACTGCCTAGTCACAGTAAGCAATATGACAAAAATATCATATCACGATTCTCGAAGGCCTTTCTACGATACACGACATGTATCATAATATGCAGGTTTACTCATAAACTGCCTGCAACATAGAGTTGTATCAAAACTTTTATAACTAATAATTATACATTTGTTCAAAATAAACTATTAATACATTTTAAGTACAAAATTTTAACATCACACCAGCTGCTTCCCGTCAGTTTTTAAGAATTAAAAACCGGGATTCAATTCCCACCTCCTGCGTGCGCGGAGCTTGCATGTTCTCCCCGTGCTTCAGGGGTTTACGCCGGGTACTCTGGTTTCCTCCCCCAGTCCAAAAACCTGAGATGTAGGCTGGTTGCCATTTCCAAATGGTCCATAGTTTGTGAATGGGTGTGTGAGTGTATATGCGATTGTGCCCTGTGATGGGTTGATACCATGTCCAGGGTGTCCCCTGCCTTGTGCCCCGAGTTTTTCCCCCTCTTGTTTACATAATTCGATTAGGTGTTGAAGTAGTGCTGTATTATATGAAACAACAGCTCTGAGACAACATTAGAAGAAACAACAGCTCTGTTTCTTGAACTGAATGTTATTCAGAGAAGATAACAGACAGTCCAAGATTCAGGGCTCAAAATAGAAAAGACTCCTGATCTTTTAAATGTAGCTATTTAGGGGTGTTTTTGTGTCTGAAAATAATATTTTTTAAAAATCTTCCCTGAAATCTCTTGCACGAGTCTATGGAAATGCCAAAGTCAGAATCAACCAATCAGAGGGTCTCACTGTCCTTCCTCCAGTTTAATTGGTGGACAGAGTTGGATGGCTGGGATGGATGACCTCAGAGTGCACGACCTCTGGCAGGATTGTGCTGAGGCTCAGTGGGCTGCTCTCTGAGCCAGTGCTTTGGTCTGTCCAGCATATACAAACATTTCTGAGTAAACAGCTCTGTCTACAGCTGCAGCTCATGTGCCAGTAACACAAATACTCATCCATAAACTCTGAGGAGAAGCTCTACATGCCAGCAATGTCCAAAATTCAAAGCAATTTTCCACCTGACCTCTAAAGGTTATTCATCATCCTATCTGTCTATGTGCCAATCTTTTGGAATACAAACCGTTCAGAGCTTTAACCCTCACAAGCAGGACACTGTAATCAGTACTGAGCTTCATACACAGCTAATATGGCTTGAATAAGGCTGGGGTGTTGTGCTCTATGATTCTTTCCCTCATAAGGATGTGTGCTGCTGCATTCCGAACTTGAAACAAAAATGACTTAAAAGTCTGGAACACATTAAAGCAATCCGATTTAAACTTTAGCGTCATGCAGGATTAAGCATACGTTGTTGATATATATTTTAATATAATACGCAATGGAGAGTTCTTTATATGGAAATCAACTGCACAAAGAACCTTAACTGTAGATTATGGTAAATGGTCTACACTTATATAGCGCTTTTACCCAAAGCACTTTACACTGTGTCTCATTCACCCATTCACACACACACCAATGGTAGCAGAGCTGCCATGCAAGGCGCTAACTTGCCAACTTGGGTCAGTGTCTTGCCCAAGGACACTTCGGTATGTGGAGTCATGTGGGCCGGGAATCGAACCGCCAACCCTACGATTAGTGGACGACCCGCTCTACCACCTGAGCCACAGCCGCCCATTATGGGTTCACAGAAAAAAAAAGCTGTGTTTTTTCAAATACAGTATGTGTAGATAAACTATTTCCACTGTACCTGATAGAGCATGATTGGCTCAATGCTATACCCAAGCATTTCAGCAAACTCTTTGGCAATCACAGATTTGCCACAACCCTGTAAAGATACAAAAGAAAAGCATATGGGGATATATGTATACATGTTTATCAATCAGCTTGAGCTAATCACACGAATCAGACATTAGGTGAAACGAAATAATTTAGAGACACACTCCACAAAGCAAACTCAACAGGGCATGAGGAACCTTCCTGATCATTTTAATAGGCTGCTAGGCTACGGTTCTCTTTATTGTTCTTGTAGTTACACATGTCAACTCTGTAGTTAATCCGCTCTGTTGATGTGTGTAACCCTGTCTGCTGTGGTTCAGGAAGCTGCTTGTGTACCTTGGCTCCGATGAGACACATGTCTTTGACGAGGTGAGACTGCATCATCTCAGCTAGCAGGCGAGAGTGGGTGGAGGTGCTGATGAAAGACGGACTGCTGTCGGGTGACCGGGGGGGCCGTGATCCTGCTGGAACCTGTAGCGTTCCCATTACAGACAAAATGAAAAGCTTGGAGTATTGTTCTCTTACAATCATATCTATGTGAATCACATCTCGATCCCTTGCTAGAGGCTTATAACGTATCTTTACTCATCGCGTGCTCAGGCTTGTGCTAATGTTGAGTTAGTCTTGAATTAAGAGAGCGAGGGGAACTTACCTAAAGCTTATTTTCTGTTTTCACAGTCATTTACTGAAATGCATCAAGAAGAATTTTGCTGAAAGCTGACCTGGAAGGAAGTGATTTTTTCAGCAATGCTGAGGGTAACTGATGCTTCTCCTGTGTGCCCTGGCTCCACATGTACCACAGCACGGGGAGACGGCAGCTTCTTTCCGTCCATCAGCTCAAAACGCTACAGAGAAAGAGAGAGCGGGAGAGAGACAGAACATGGAGAAATCATCACTTCAGCATGGAGTCGAACAGTGCCAATATCTGTTTACATCTAGAGTGCTACTGTGATGAAGACAACATGAGAGAGAGAGAGAGAGAGAGAGAGAGAGAGAGAGAGAGAGAGAGAGAAAGAGGAGGACAGAGACACAGAGGGAGAGACAGCAAGGACAGAAGGACAAATATGAGGAGAGAGACAGAGAGACTCATCCCTCATCCAACTAGTCCTAACGTCTGAGTCACTGTACTACAACCCCACTAACACACACTAACAAACCACCATCACACACTAACACACCCTAACAAAGTAAAGACTCAGGAACAGAAGAATTTTGCAAGCCCAATTAGAATGAACCAGATTACCCAAACACTGAAAGTAAACTATTTGACCTACTTGGAAAACCAAACTAAACTCCACAGTAAGATGCAGTGTTTTCAGGCCCTGTACAGACAGTACACTGTGGCAGATTATCTGAACACGGTGACAGATTCAAAACTGAGAAAAACCTTGATGAAGTACAGACTCCGCGAGCATCGGCTGGCCATAGAGGCGAGCTGACACAGACAGCCCTGGCTGCCTCGAGAGAAGAGACTGTGCCAACAGAACTCACTAAATAAAACCAAGACAGAGCTGCACTTCCTCAGTGAATGCACTAAATATAACTACATTCGAACTGAACTGTTCTTCCCCAAAATTAACAAAATCATCCTCAATTTTAATTGCCTCTCTGACCCAGACAAACTGCCCCACTTATGAGGGGAGCACAAAGGGAGCTGCACACTGGCAACAGCACAGACACACACACACACACACACATTTGCCACCAGGTGAGGGACAGTGAGTGACGACGTCATTATATATATATATATATATATATATATATATATATATATATATATATATATATATATATAAAATATACATACATACATACATACATACATACATACATACATACATACATACATACATACATACATACATACATACATACACACACACACACACATATACATAAGGCGCACGGTGGCTAGTGGTTATCGCGTTCGCCTCACACCTCCAGGGTCGGGGGTTCGATTCGTGGCCCTGTGTGTGCAGAGTTTGCATGTTCTCCCCGTGCTGTGGGGGTTTCCTGCGGGTACTCCGGTTTCCTCCCCCAGTCCAAAGACATGAATGGTAGGCTGATTGGCATGTCCAAAGTGTCTGTAATGTATGAATGGGTGTGTGAGTGTGTATGTGATTGTGCCCTGCGATGGATTGGCACCCTGTCCAGGGTGTACCCCGCCTTGTGCCCCATGCTCCCTGAGATAGGCTCCAGGTTTCCCCGTGACCCTGAAAAGGATTAAGTGGTATAGAAGATGGATGGATACACACACACACACACACAAAATGATTCAACCCCCATTGCAAATCAGGTTTATTGTCAAAATGTACAAATTCAACTGAAAATGTAACTTATAATGACGTCTCCAGTTTCAAAATTATTCAACCCCTTCATGGCAAGCATCTTTAGTACTTAGTAGAGCACCCTTTTGCTGTTATGACATGCTGCATATGAGATGCGTAGCTTCTGGCAGCATTCCTGAGGAATCTTAGCCCATTTCTCATGAGCAATGGCCTCCAGTTCAGTAATATTCTTGGGTTTGTGTGTGTACCGCCTTCTTCAAATCCCGCTAGAGATTTTCGATGTGGTTAGGGTTAGTTAAGTCAGGTGACTATGGTAGCCCTGTAGAATCTTCTAGGACTTCTACTGCAACCAAGTCTTGGTGGAATTATATATATATATATATACACACACACATACACACACACATGTATATATATATATATATATATATATATATATATATATATATATATATATATATATATATATATATATCAATAGAACATACACACGTGCACACAGGTGTGAACAAACACACAATTCAGCTTTGTATTATGTTTCTATTCTCTGGGTTCTGAGTTTCTGTGCTTTTTTTGTTGTTGAATGTATGTACATTTGCTTCTATCTATATACTTCTGTACTTATTTTCTGACTTGTTCACAAAGTCTGCATCCAAGCTTTGGCAATACAAATGGTAATATTTATCATGCCAATAATGCAAAAACAAAGTGAAACAGAGAGACAGCAATGAGTGAGAGAGAGAGAGAGAGAGAGAGAGAGAGAGAGAGAGAGAGAGAGAGAGAGAGAGATGGAAAAAAATACAGACCGGGAGAGAGACAGAGGGACTGTGAGAGCAACAGAAACAGGGAGACAGAAAGACTGACAGTGAGACAGTTTGAGAGAGAGAGAGAGATAGTAGAGAGAGTGACACAGAGAGAGAGAGAGAGAGAGAGAGAGAGAAACACTTACAGTGAGCACACCCTCCACTGCATTTCGACCCTCTTTCCCCAGCATGGCTTCATACGGGTAGAGTCTCTGGAGCAGCTGCTGAGTGGACAGCATGGGGAACAAGTCCTGCAACAGTGGCATCACTTTTTTTTAGCCACTACCCAGGTCAAGACGCTGGTATACATCATTCCCCATTGGAGTGGGATCTTCTGTACACTCACCAGCACTTTGATAGCAGGTGGTAGATTGTCCACAGGAAAGTCAGGAAGACCCAGATTGGCAGATTCTTGTGAGCACAGAGTAGTAGCACACGACAGGAGCTGAGACACTCTGACAAGAAAAAGGAAATCTTTACTGTCCATCATTAGGCTGCCAAATATATCTATCCATTACATCTTTATACTTCCTCTTTACCTTTCAGCTTTCACATTTGGTCCAACACTGTACAGGATTTCGAGCTGATCCTGAGAAAAGCAGAAGTAATGTGAGCGATGTGCATTTCACTCAGTGCCGTAATAAACAACACGTCACCTTTGTACCTTGAAGGGAAGGTAGTAGACGTCTCTAGCCTGGAAGCGTGAGCGTAAGGGTGGATCTAGAGGGTTGCCCTTGTAGCGTGGCACAGGCAGCCCCAGAGCGATGACACGGAAATCCTCACTCACACGCACGATCTTCCACTGGTCCAGTTCTTCTTTAGTGTGCTCCTACAATCAGCACACGGCATGGGCAATTTACTTTACTCAAATTCACACTGCACGAGTCTCAGAGCACTCTTTTATACCCCAGGTGGAGTGCATTTATTTAATATTTCAGATCGTTTTATGTTTCTATTTCATTTTATGTTATTACTTGTTTCAAAATTAAACCAATTAGAATGATAGTGTTTCAATTGCATCCCTTCAGAGATATTTACATCATGCAATATTCTTTTGAATAGATTTAATTTTTATTTCAGTAAGTATTTTAATCATGTGTGCTGTGCTTGTGGATGTGCTGTGCCTCACTAGCAGGTCATAACAGCATTACCTGATTTCCTTTATAAATTTTGTGCTAAATGTTTTTGTCTTCTGCATTAGTGGGTCAGTAGAAATTTTAAACATGCTAAAGAGATTTTATTATGCCATTAAGGTTCCCGTGAAGTGCCTTGAAACATGGAGCGTTATTCGATGTGTTGAGGCAATTTCCCCTGAAACAGGAAGTCAAGGCAGGACATATCGAGTGGCCCCTCCCCCTTTTTTAAATAGCTAACAGCATTTAGCTTACGTCACAGCCCAGGCAAAGCCATACTTGACTTTTATTTTTACCGTACTGATTTTTATAATGTTAGGGCTGGGGCACTTCAGATTCTAGATTCTGTCCATTTGATTGGACAGAAAATCCGATGAGAACCTGAAGTGCAGAATGACGTATTGGTGGTAGAGAGAGACTGTAAAGTTTCAATGCATTTATCTTCTAAATGTTAATTTTGTCATTGTTTTGGCGCACACTAGCTTAGAGATAACCCTAAAGCGATCATTCACACAGAAATGAAAAATCTGTCATCGATTACTCACCCTCACGTCGTTCCAAACCCATAAGACTTTCGTTCATCTTCGGAACACAAATGAAGACATTTTTTACTTTTTTGATGCCTTTATGAACTTTTTGGAGCTTGAAAGTATTGGTTACTTGGACTGTAAACAGCGGGACAAAAATCTCCAAGGTTTCATTAAAAATGTCTTCGTGTTCCTAAGATGAATAAAAGTTTTATGGGTTTGGAACGACATGAAGGTGAGTAATTTTCATTTTCATCGCTTTAATGCGAAAATATTTGTACTAAAAGCCACAAAACTTCAATCTTGATTTCACAGGGACTTTAAAGAAAGATATTTTTAAATTGAAAACAATCCCTGAGACTGGAATTACCTGCCGAAACAGAAGATACTTGTAGAGATACTGATATACAAAAGTCTCAGGCACTTCTAATGAAAATCTGCGAAGGAAAGGTGCTTTCAAAATAATTAAATGAAACACACACACACACACACACACACACACACACACACACACACACACACACATACATACATATATATATATATATATATATATATATATATATATATATATATATATATATATATATATATATATATATACACACAAGTTTTTTTTAAAGGATGATTCGGAGAGAAATATTACTGTTTAAAAAGCATCTCAGGGAGATTCTTCAAGAAATCGGTTGAGAAAATGCCAAGAATACATTTATAGAAATTCTAGGCAAAAATGGTGTCTATTTTGAAGATGATAAAATATTAAATTATTTTGGATTTTTTTTCACAACATAATTCCCATAGTTCCATTTGTGTTACTACAGGGTTTTGATTTGACTTTATTATTATTCTAAAATGTGGGCGAAAAAATAAAAATCCATCCATGAATCATTTTGATTGCAACTGAATATGTGTGTCTGTGTGTGTGTGTGTATATATATATATATATATATATATATATATATATATATACACACACACACACACACACACACACATATATATATATATATATAAATATATACACACATATATATGTATATCCATCCAGCTTCTATACCGCTTTATCCTTTTCAGGGTCACGGGGAAACCTGGAGCCTATCTCAGGGAGCATGGGGCACAAGGTACACCCTGGACAGGGTGCCAATCCATCGCAGGGCACAATCACACACCCATTCATACATTACAGACACTTTGGACATGCCAATCAGCCTACCATTCATGTCTTTGGACTGGGGGAGGAAACCGGAGTACCCGGAACCGAACCCCCGGCCCTGGAGGTGTGAGGCGAACGTGCTAACCACTAAGCCACTGTGCGCCCCTGTTTATATATTATATATATGTCATATATCATGATATATTATATGTTTTTCATTATTTTGAAAGCATCTTTGCTTTGCAGATTTTCATTTGAGGAAGCTGAGACTTTTGCACTTTTGTTATGTATTTCAGTATCTCTTCAGTATCTCTTCACGGTCTATTGAAATCAAAGTTGTTTATGTTGTTATGACCTGCAGCAGTTTGTCGTAGCGCTGGGCCGACATGAGGAAGCGTCCGTCCTCTAGCTGCATCTCACGGTTCTCCAGCAGGTTGTTGAGGACAGGCAGCACGTTCCTTTCGGCCTTCTCCAGCCCCTCCAGAACCAGAATTCGGCCCTCGGTCGCCGCTCTCACAGCACACTGCACACATGAGACGGCTCAGTGAGCTCAGCTAACGCCGAGAACACATCTTCACCTCACCCTGAGCTTGCCATTCAACCGCTTCATTAGCTAAAGTAGTCCTCTTAAAAAGCTCACATTCGAATAACCTTTAATAAACACTACAATCATCCTCAAAAATCCAAGTAACTGTGATTTGATTTTAAATGCTTTCAGAATGAAAAATCAAGGGAAAGCCCTTTTTGTGATGCAGCTAGTTTACCCAAAGTCCAAAAACAGCCCATTTCTATTTTAAAACCCTGAATACGTGTGGCCAGACTGATCAGATTTCTGCAGTTATGACGATGCGACCGTACAAACATGTGTGTACTGGAATCAAACAGTCTCGCCGTTCTAGGCAGGAAATTCTAGGCTACTCCAGTGACCACAATACAAGTTGCCATATAATTAGGTGAACATGGAAGTATATGCCTAATTATGTGGAGAAAAAAAAGGGCCTACCAAAGTGTAGCCAGATGCTCTAAATTTAACTTGGGATCTATTTCCACCATGGACTATACAATCCCATAATTACTAGAAACAGTAGAGACCCAGGACGAGGAGGTGAGCTAAAGCCACACACCAGCTACGCCATGTGTTATCAATGAATCAGCGAATCAGACCGCCCTAAATGTTCCTTCTGATTAGAATATTCGTAAAGTGGTCGATGTCTTTATGACTTTTAAAGACAGAAGACAAGAAAGACCAGCGGTAAGGTGGAAAAAGTGATCTCATGGGAAAGAACTTTTCCTGGAATTCCTGCACTATAACTGGCCATTAAGCTCGTGATGGGATAATTGAGGAGAGCTGGGCACATGAGGTAACGTTCATAAATACTCCAAGTGGACAGCAAAGTTCCTGGTCTGCAGTTATTTGGGCAGACACTTTACTAAGGTCATGACTCAAAGCCTTTTCCTTACACAGGGAGAACACAGCGAATCGAAATCAGAAGCTTGACGCTTAAAGACTTGAGAGTCAGCTGCACCACTAACTGTCTTTCTGTTTGCTCTGGGCTCCGCAGCTGGGAGTTTAACTGATTAGATCATGCTTTCAAATGAAATCGTACATATCTTTGAAATGATCTTTCTCTTCCAATAAGCATTAACATCCAAAATAATACTTCCTGCCTGGTGATCGAACCTAAAGAGAAACTTAACAACATTACTGCAAATATTCTATTAACATACAGAGTCTACAGAGAGACATTTTATACACACAGCTGGTATATGGGTCAGACAAACAGCACAGAACCCCAGAGAGCCGAACAAGTTACTACTCCCTCCATCTTCACTCTCACTCTCTCATACATGAACACACCTTCCTTCTCTCACACATCCACCCACAAACACACACACCTTCACTCTCTCTCTCACACACACACACACCTTCCTTCTCTCACACATCCACCCACAAACACACACACCTTCACTCTCTCTCTCTCACACACACACACACCTTCCTTCTCTCACACATCCACCCACAAACACACACACACCTTCACTCTCTCTCTCACACACACACCTTCACTCTCTCTCACACACACACCTTCCTTCTCTCACACATCCATCCACAAACACACACACACCTTCACACTCTCTCACACACACACACACACCTTCACTCTCTCTCTCACACACGCGCCCACACCTTCACTCTCTCTCTCTCTCTCACACACACGCGCACGCACCACTGCTTCACCTTGCTGTTAGTCTGTGTTCAAGAAACAGCTCAAGCCCAGGAGACTGACGCCTCAATGGCAGTTTAATTCTATCCGTGTTATTCTTTAAGCATGTGATTAATTAACACACTGGTTAGAAGCAAGTAACAGCAACAATCAATAAATAACTAAAACTGGTTGAGGTCGTTCGCTTTAAGGAGCACTTTGAGCTTGAGATGATTTCTCGCACAGCGGACCTCCTCCTAACGGCAGACGTGACGATACAAACACTGACGTACCTTCGCCGGCTTTAATAAAAGAATAAACATCACAAATGGATGTGGACAA
Source organism: Ictalurus punctatus (assembly GCF_001660625.3). NCBI lineage: Eukaryota > Metazoa > Chordata > Actinopteri > Siluriformes > Ictaluridae > Ictalurus > Ictalurus punctatus. Next base: position 21,923,480 of record NC_030421.2, read on the forward strand.
ACACAAAAAGTCAGCAGATCTTGAAAAATCTAACCAGCAGTCAGTCTATCAGATACTGTCTTAACATACAGAACACAACGTGATTCGTTAGAGGCGGCCCCAAATACAGAGACTGAAAGTGCTGAGTACGTCAACGTTACTCTCTAAACTATATGACATGCACTGGGAGGAAAATTAAAGGGTGAAATACTAAGTTGGATACATCATAAAGGATTATAATGGACAAGAGGCATAATAACAAGCCTAAGACTTGGTACTTGCCTGGTCTATGTAGAAGGCTGTGCCAGAGCGGATTTCTCTGCGCTGCTTGAGATCAGTCTCAGTTGTGTCTCTCGATAGAGCCACGTACTCAACCTCTCTCTTCGTCAGCTCCTAGAATGCATGAGCAGCACAGGTTTCAAGCGCATGTATTTCTGAAATGAACAAAAGCTGGTGCATACTGAGAGGTCATTATTAAATAGCTTTATACAGAATAGGGATCAAATGAAATATTGGTGATTAGAGCTACACTGTGTTACCAGATACTGCATGGCAATGGAGCGGCGCAGCGGGCCAGGAGGACCGATGAGAAACACATCCTGTCCCAGCAGGTCTTTCTGCATGATCCAGCGAAGGTGCTGAGCAACTGTCTGTGGCATGGATTCTGTCACTGCACCAAACACGCCATGACAGCGGAATGCAATGGAGCAACGGTACAAAAAGTCACAGCAGGATTGGTTATCTATCACCAGTATTAAAACTGACAACAACAAAAAACTCTTTTAGAAGATCAAATGTAAGGGAAATGTCCCAACAAACTTTTTTTTTTCCTAGTTACAGCTACATACAATTCTTTGCTTACAAAGCTCACAAATGAATGACTACGTTTACATGGACAGCAGTAATGTAATTATTGATCTTATTCTGAATAAGACAACATTCTGATTAAGGTATTTACGAGTTGCTTTTAGAATACTCCTTTCATGTTCCCGTTTTACATGTTATAGAACATAGATCCATTAACAGCGCACGTCATTACGTCCCCGCGCCACGCCGTCCGACGTTCCCTCCAGAATTTCACGCATCAACATACAGTTCTACGTTATTGTACCGTATACAGTTTGGGGTGTTTCATTTTTATTTTTATGAAAGCTTCAGGTGCAGGTAATTATTTGTCATGCTATACATGCAGATAGACGACTGCTTGAAGCCGTGCACAATAAAATCTCTAGTGTTGTATTAACACCAAGAGTGCTCGTTTGTGTTCAATGGATTTATATAAACACTGTAGGGTGTAAATTCCACACTCTGGGTGTTAAATCAACACTGGGGATTTTGTTGTGTGGGCTGCGTCCGAAACCGCATACTTACCTACTGTATAGTAATACATGTATTTCACCTACTATATAGCAGGTAAGTACGCGGTTTGGGACGCAGCCGTGCTCTCTTGATTGCCGTCAAACGGCTGAGCACTGCCGTGTGTGTACGTGAGTCCTGTTGCAAAATGCGGTGAAAACCCCCACACGATGTTAATAGTGTGATTAAGGTGTGTACATGTCTGTCATGCACTTCGATAATGCGACTGAAACAGGAATACTCCACATGACTTAATACGATATGCGTTTACTTCGTGTATGACTTTAGCAGGGTTAAGGTCATCAATAATCACTGTTTACATGGTAGTTTCTTAATCGGGGTACTGTCTTAATCTTGTTAATATCGGATTATTGTTACTGACTCACATTTACATTTCCCTTTTCATGCATAACCTTTAGTAATCTCTAAATAAGGCACATAAATTTAAAGTGATTTAACATGACCACCATTGAGACATCTGTTTAGTCCGTAGTCTCCGAATGCATGTTTTCGGATGTAATTAAATGAGTAATCGCAGCCCATGCCGCGCACAGACCAACTAATCGATAATGAGATTTGTTCACAATGATTTTCATAATCGATTATTATCAATTTTATTGATTAATTGTTGCAGATCTAGCTAGATCCATACTGTTTCCTAAACGTTTTCTGAATGTCTACACTTTTTCATTTGAATTGCATACTTTCCCAGACTTTCCAAAGCAGACATGAACCCTGAGGATAAACTGCAGTTATCCACATACTGCGATAATGAAAACTAGCTATTAAAAAGAATTAGCATCCATTAACATCCATCCATGGCCAAAGGGAGAAAAACTGGCTGTGCTCACTGGGTGGGAGGGAAAGCAGTACTCTCTCTCTCTCCAGTCAATCACAGTGACGCAAGCCAATTATGGGCATGTGTGAGCTCATGTATGTGGAAGAGGGCAGATAGTGCTTTTCTTGTAAGTGTGTTACGCTGCACTGTGATGCAGAATGAGCAGCAGTTTGTATGAAGTTGTCCGAGGAAGCCTCTCTGATTCATAGTTGTCATTTGATAGAGAAGGGTTGGCTGGTGAAGGCAGATAATCAAATTGGGAGAATACTTTCTCCCAAGAGAAGAATTTTTAAGAAGAACTTATCAAAATAATAACATCTGTTGCACTTTGTTGGGGAAGTATACTGTTTCACTAACTTTCCTGAACCGCAATGTAATCTTTAAGAGTATGATAATAAAGCACTCACAGGATATAATGCTGTGATTCCTTCTGTTTTTGTGTATCTCTCATACTAAATTGTTTCAGAAATTAAAACAAAATTAAAACAAAAAAGATCAAACAAAGGCAACCAGAGTAAACACAAAGTACAGTTCTTAAATAATAATCATGTTATCTATTGAAGCAAAAAAGTCAACCAATACCAACTGGGCCTGTGTGAAAATGTATTTGCCCCTGTAGTTAATAATTTCCCAAATCCATGAAACTGCACTCATAATGGGGTTCAATTATGAAGTTGGTTAAAAGTTGGTTTTACTTAGCCAGTAACACACTATGCCAAAGTTTAAAGAAATTCCGGAAATGATGAGGAAGAAGGTGATCGAAATACATCAGTCTGGGAAGGGTTACAAAGCTATTTCAGAGGCCCTGGGACTCACTGTGGTTCTGTGGCACTGTGAGTCCCAGGGCCTCTGAAATAGCTTTGTATTTGGAGATAATTTGCATTATCTCCAAAGGGAAAAACTCTACATAGTAGTGAACTTTCCCAGAAGTGGCTGACCTTCCAAAATTCCTCCAAGAGCACAGGAACGACTCATCCAGGAAGTCCCAAAAGAGTCAAGGATAATATCAAAGGATCTACAAGTCTCTCTTGCATCAATAAAGGTTCATGATTCCACTATCAGAAAGACTCTGGGTAAAAATAGCATTCATGGAAGAGTGGTGAGGTGAAAACCACTGCTAACCCAGAAGAACATTAAGGCTCGTCGGAATTTTGCCAAAACACACCGTGATGATCCTCAAACCTTTTGGGAGAATGTTCTGTGGACTGATGAGTCGAAACTGGAACTCGTTGGAAAACAGGAGTCCCGTTACATCTGGCGTAAACCAAACTCCAAATTCCACAAAAAGAGCATCACACCTACGGTCAAGCACGGTGGTGTAAGTGTGATAGTGTGGGGATGCTTTGCTGCTTCAGGGCCTGGGCAACTTGCAATAATTGAGGAAAACATGAATTCTGTTCTCTTCAGGAAATCCTAAAGGAGAATGTCCGGTCTTCAGTCCGTAAATTTAAACTCAATTCGGGGCAGTGAGCATCTGCCTTTGGGGTGCATTTACAACTGTTTTTGAATGAGCACGAATTCCGAAACTAAGCCAGTGGAAGAAATTTCCCTATTTACACGTTTAAATAATAATAATAATAAACACACCTTTAATTGAATTTCTCTCGATCGCATTTAATTTATTCTTGTTAGTCCATAACTTCTGAATTCATATATTTCAAAATCAAATCCCACTTTCTTCTTCTATAGACTTTGGGATGGGCCATAAGTTAAAGACCTGAGCTAAATTTATATGAAATAACAGCTAAAAGGTTGAAAGAAATGCTCATTTATATAATAAATCAATTACTTGATAGAACTTTTGAGTTTACGAAACAGAAAAAAAAAATGAATTAAATGAGTAAAGTAATATTAATGTGCATTCCTTCCTTTGATTTTGGAACCATTGCTCATATCATAAGCCAGGGCTGATATCTGAACAGCTGACTGGTTCAGGTGAGAACTGACATTTCAGAGAGAGAGAAGACAGTCAATGATTAATTACACTAAGAAAAGCACATACTGTGATTTACTGGGACGAGCTCAGGGTTTCTTGGTGTCTTGAGCTGATAAGAGATCTCCCCTATCTTCACAGTGTCACCTGTCAATCAAGGCATGATCCAAGGAAATGGCATGAGTTAGAAAAATAGTTTTGCAAACGTATTACTGTAGCCTGTTACAAACACACATGACCTTGATCACTGTTGCTACTTTTATAGTTTATTCTGCATACCAGCGGAACTGCTGTGACGACAACAACATTTATTGCATTGTCACTGCTATTAAACAGTGTAGTAGAAAGTCATCAGCAGTTTTGGACAAACTAATGTTGACAAGTTACTCCAACTGAAGAAGAGCCACACAGAGGTTTTCTAATCTAATATCAGACTGCAAGGATGTGTTTAGTAGTGGCTGCAGGTGAAGTTTGGAATGTGCATCTACCTGATGAAGTGTTTAAGAGTTTGACCTCATGCGTGCTCCATTTCCAGCCTCCCCTTGACATGACGGGACCCAAAATGTTCCGGAGTCTTCGGACAGCAACAGCTGCGGCTGTTCCTTTGAATAAAATTTGTGACTGCATTGTGTGGTTTTTTTATATCAACGTTAAACGACAAAACAAGTGGACATTCTGAATTATTTCGTGTTTTCCTTCATGTTAGCTGCCAAAAAACCGCCGCCAGCAACTGTCCTGCGGAGGAAAATAGTTGAAGAACAGAGGTTATGCGTCGCATAATCGCTCCGTGCGAAACGGGAAACACCGTTCTGGTTCCGAGAAAAGCGTATGTCTCTTTGGAATCTGTCGGGAACAACAACAACAACAACAACAACAATAATAATAATAATAATAATAATAATAATAATAATAATAATAATAATAATGATTATGATGATGATAATGATAATAATAATAAGTTGTTTACATTCGTACTACAATCAACATAACATTGTTTGTGTACTTCTATGACTACACTACTAGTTTTTCTTTAACTTGTCAAATTAGACTATTCTAACGTGATACCACTTGTATGTCCTTAAGACTTTGCCTTATGATTACACTCATCGATCACTGACTCTCTCTCTCTCTCTCTCTCTCTCTCTCTCTCTCTCTCTATATATATATATATATATATATATATATATATATATATATATATATATATATATATATATATATATATATATATATACATACACACACACACACACACACACAGGACAATTTCTTGATTGTCTTTGACTATCTGTTTATAAATTATTTGACCTTCTTAACGCTTCATTATAATTAATCTACTCTTGCAAAGAAAACAAACAAAAAAACAACTACTGCTGGAAAAAGATCAAAACAGCTTTGAAATGTAAGTTTAATGAATACACTGAAACTGTAAGTGTGTATACATGTCCTTAGGTTAAGGAAGTGTGTGGTTTTTTTCTCGGTTTGTGTCACAGTATTGGTTCAAGCTGCATCATTGGTTATTCATCACTAGACTTCCCTTTTCAGCCAGCGTTTAGATATAATCTGGGAAACAGGCCCAGAATGATTTTAAAACGATCTGTGAACATTACTCCACATAAACATTTATTCTTGTAGTCAATTCCTTGGTGCATCGGGAACTCCAAGAAACTATTTTCACCACTTCATTTTCCAAACAGCTACATATTTGCACTCAGACAGAAAAACAAAAAGTTCCTCAAGGATTCTTGGCTCTGGCTTTCCAAAAGGGGTTCTACTAGTGACCTTTTCTGAAAGACAAGACCCTATAACTACAATCCATCCAATACAATCCATGTTAGATGTAAGCTTTTTCTAAGGATGTACATTGTATCCTTGTAGTTGTCTATGTGTTGTCTAAATGAATAAATGAGATTCTTTGCACATAATTAGACGGTGTGTATAGTTTATCAGGTCACCTCTGATCAGCTCAGATGTCTATAAAGGCGAACTCCATCTTGTCCCAGACTAGAAACTGAGCTGTGTGCTCACTATCTTTAATATAGGATATAAGGGGGGGGAAACAAGTGCACTGTGCCGCTTTCAACTCAGATCGACTCAACAAAAATTGTGAAGGATTAAGAGAATTAGTAAGATTGTGTAGCAGGAGCAGGTCAGCTAGCCTTCTCAAGTGTGTCAAAATAGGACAAGCACTAATGGCGGGTTTTTGGATGTAGCCATGGTGATCACTCCACTTCCTTTTACGGCTTGACATTTATCACGTGGCGAGAAGGCGCAGCCCTTGGAGAGACCCTGAACGAGGAGGAGGAGGAGGAGGAGGGAGGTGATAAGTGGTGGAGTGAAGAAGCCGTAATAAACTAATAGCGAGTTGAAGAATCCACCCATATGCCCGGTTCCACGCTAACGATTTCACCTAAACATTCGAGTGAAAGTGTGTAAAGCGCTGGTGTTTGCGGCAGCGGGACAGCGGAGGGATTTGGGAATATGGACGATGAGTACCAGTATACACGGAGCCCTGCCTGGGAGGAACTGGTGAGTACAACCTCACTGATTTCCTCACCGGAGTTGTTTCTATACACATTCTTCATGACTGATTAAGGTTGGTTACTGGAACACCGAGATGAGCTTTTGGAGAAAAGAGTGTGGTTGGGTTTTTAGCGCAGTGATAAGAAATGAGGAAAGAAAGTGAGCAGAGAGAAGGCTGCCGCTAGAAAGCTCTGCTTTTTCCTGCTTTTGTTGCGCTCGGAGGAAGGGAGAGGATGATAGACGCGGACCGCCTTCTTCAAACAGGCGAACTGCACTTATTAAGCAAACCTGGGGAGATGTTTAGATAAGCTTATCTTCCCAATCTGAAACAGTTTCGCAGCTCCAGCCCTTTAACCCGAGCGCTGATACACTGGGGCTGGTCCGAAAGTAGAAGCGAACTACATTCAGAGAGTTTGAGGATTTCGGTAGTCACTGCCATTTAACGTACAAGCCTGTTGTAATGAAGAAAGAAAGAAACTGATAGAATAGAACAGAATAGAATAGAGTGGAGAGTAGAATACAATAGAGTAAATAACAGAACGGAATACTACAGAATAGAATAGATAATAGGATAGGATATTGAATAGAAACAGTATAGAATGATACAGAATAGAATGAAAATCTATAGAATAATACGGAAGAGAATACAATAGAGAAGAGTAACCAGTAGAATAGAATATTGACTAGAACATAATAGAACCGTATAAAAGTATATAAAAATAGAATAGAATGTATAGAATAAGATGGAATAGAGAATAGAATAGATTAGAATGCAGTGTATAGAATAAGATGGAATAGAGAACTGAATAGAATATTATAGAATAGCATAAAACAATACACAGAGTAGAACAGAATAAATATGTCGAGTTGAATATAGAATAGAATATAGAAGAGAACAGACTGGTATAGAATGATACAGAATAGAATAGTTTGTTTTTTTTTTAAAATTTAGAATAATATGGAATATAGAGAATAGATCAGAATAGAATGGTATAGAATAGAAAAATACACAGAGTAGAATAGAATAAATGTGATGTAGAATTGAATAGAGAATAGAATATAGAAGAGAACTAAACAGAACAGATTTGTATAGAATGATCTAGAATAGAATTTTTAAATAGAATAATATGGATAGAGAATAGATCAGAATAGAATAGTATCGAATAGAATAGAAAAATATATACAGTAGAATAGACTAAAATGCAGTAGAATTGAATGGAGAATAGAATAGAACAGAATAGAATGGTATAGAATGACAGAATAGCACAGAATAAAAAATAATGTAGAGTAATATAGAATAGAATATCGTCACGTGATTGGTAGACGAGAATCACAGCAATTTGACTCATTGTTAAGAACCCAATTGTTAACAAATAATAAATGATCATTAAAAAAAATCCATCTATTCAAATATTTCCTCGTGTAGCCCACTTATAGAGGATAAACTTTATTCTGTGGCATAAATCATTTCCTCGCTGATCACTGAAGCGAGTCTTAAGCAAGGACTACTTGAATAAAATAAAATTATACTCATATTTCTTTGATTCCCTTGTTTGTTAGAGTACTGTCTAACTGACCGCGCTGGTTCAGGTGAAAGTAATCAAGAAAATATTCCGAATACACTTCAGTCCTTAAGGTTTCTGCTGAGGTCCCTCATGGTGGAAGAATAAAAAGGTGCCATGTAGAAGCCTAAAGCTGAGGGTTTATCAGAAATGGTTCAGCATAGACTGGATCATCAAATGAACCTTTAAATATAGCTATTTTTAAAAATGAGCAAAAAAAGGATTAAAATAAATAGATGTCCAGCTAAATATAAAACCAGTGTAAATAATTTCGCTTCACACGACTAAACGAGGCTACAGGGACAGATTTTCGATTTGAATGTTGCTTATAGAGCCTAGCTAAAGCACAGAGCTGTATAGTAGACACAGCCCGGTGCCTTAAGTACAGTAGGCTGTGTACAGTAGAGAGACATCTGTTGCAGTGTGAGTTGGACTCACCGCTAGGGTATGCTACAGAGATTTCCTCCCGCTCTCTTGTGATCGTAGTAATAGTAATAATAATAATAATACAAATAAAAAGAATAATAATGATGTGTCTGCGCTGTGTAGCCTCTCGGGCTGAGTGGAAGCACCAGCCGTGGCTTTAAAAACGCCCTCGACAGGGAGAGCTGCGTACAGAATGCCCACGCGACAGTAAGCCTTTATAGGACAGAGTGAGGAGGACTGAGCGCAGTGCATGGGCAGTAGGAAGAGAGGAGAGGAGGATGACGGCGAAGCGAGCCGCTGTGGAGCCGCTGCTGTGCGGCTCTCCGTGGCTCGTGGAACGGAAAGGAGCGGCAGCACGCGCTCACCACGGTTCCGCTCTTCCGCACCAGGAGCCCCGCGGAGCGGCCGCCACTCAGCACAGCAGCGCGGGGTCCGGAGCCGCCGGAGGGTCGGGAGCTGCAGACGAGTCTTCGGACAGCGAGGGCGAGCAGGAAGGGCCGCAGAAGCTCATCAGGAAAGTGTCTACGTCCGGCCAGATCCGGAGCAAGGTAAGCGACCAAAACATATGGATGTAGGCTATGAATTGTGGTGTGACTCTGGGTGTACAGTATGATAGCTATGTATCTACAATCCTCAGTGCTTACACACGCTCAAGTGATGGCCTGCCTACATCACACCAATCAGGAACAGAACAACACATAAACGATTTGCCTTTCTTTCTTTCTTTCTTTCTTTCTTTCTTTCTTTCTTTCTTTCTTCCTCTCTTTCTTTCTTTATTCCTTCCTTCTTTATTTCTTTCTTCCTTCTTTCCTTTCTTTCTTCCTTCCTTCTTTCCTTCTCCCTTCTTTCCTTTCTTTCTTCCTTCTTTCTTTCTTTCTTTCTTTCTTTCTTTCTTTCTTTCTTTCTTTCTTGTTTCCTTACTTTCCTTTCTTTCTTTCTTTCTTTCTTTCTTTCTTTCTTTCTTTCTTTCTTTCTTTCTTCCTTCTTTTCTTTCTTTCTTCCTTCTTTCCTTTCTTTCTTTCTTTCTTTCTTCCTTCTTTCCTCCCTTTCTTTCTTTCTTTCTTTCTTTCTTTCTTTCTTTCTTTCTTTCTTTCTTTCTTTCTTTCTTTCTAGCTATGCACTGTTTCCCCATTAACACGATACAGACTAAACTGCTAAATTGTCAGGCCCGTCGCTTGTAAATGGAGCAAACCTGTTGATGCACCGCTTGTTGAAATAACATCCATGTGTTTGGATTCAGACACTCGGCATAATGTCACCATACACATACCATTGCTTTTAAATACTTAAGAATGATTAATGGGCGGAGAAAAAATCCAGTTAGTTGTTTTTATGTATTTAGCTGAGTTTGTTTACTAATCACTGACCTCTAAACACATCCAACCCTCATTTCCATCACTACGATTCACTTAGTCTACTTTGTTGGTCCTTGAGCATGGTGTACTCAATTTGGCGCCACCTTAGATGAAAATTACCATGCACTGAAACTTGGCGACATTCAGAAAGAACCTCTTTTCTGCCTAGTATGAGATCCCCCTCAATTATTGACTGCTGCTCTCTAGCCTCACTACATTATTTAAGAAGGTTATATTTAGAGTCTTGCTGCTCTGGATCATGAACTGATGCAAGAACGCTTTTGACATGTTAATTAAGAGCCCATTACACACATGCGATGGGTAAATAGAGACTCCTTAAAATGTTAACAGGAATGCAAGAGCTCTTCCATCAAATGTCACTCCATCCCTCATCTTCACATTTCTCTATCGAACACAAGACTGTGTCAATACAGT